>NC_142591.1:32085600-32248100 GCF_965207765.1 Zootoca vivipara
TATTAATGGCATCAGTATAAAACAAGATAACAGTGCACAATAGAAAGTAAAGTTGCAAAGGTTCATGCAAGCCTTATCCTATTCACTGAACTTTTAGATTTAAGCCTCGGAAAACTATCCTTTCTATGATAATAAAAGCTTCAAAACAGTATTAATTATAAAGCTTAAGGAAAGAAGAATGAATTAGTACTCATTCTTAAATATTTACTTTTCATGTTAACTTTTTTTTACAATTACTGTACTAGTGTCTAGGTTTCATACATATTTTTCATTTTTCTAAAGTAATGAGACTATGGAGGCCAGAGAAAATAACTGCACACTTCACTGTTTAGTTTTCTGGGCCACTCAACAAATGGACATTTGGGGATAGTGATTACTAGCAATTTAAACCAGCATTTTGTTCCCTAAGTTACTTACTCCACAGTCATACGTCAGAAAAAAGGTTGAATCCTTTACTGTATGTTGCAAATGGCCAATTCTTTCTCAGACCACTCTTAGGCAGATATATGTGACAGTTCATATCCGTATATATAGCCAAGGCGGTTCAAAAAGTCCGTACATGTTTGGTTTGGAGAACAAGATAAAAGATCCAGCCCCTACCACTCCGGATACATAGTTAAGAAAGCTCAACCATGGCTGATGCTATGTTGCAATTGACAAACCACAGTTTGAGAATAGCCTACAAACAAGAATATGAAACTTTTGAGCCGAAATAGGGCTTCACTTCATGATTTGCCCTAGCTATGGTTTGGTGTGATGTCTGGATTGAAAACCCACCTCTAGAGGTCACTACTCATAGAGGCTGGAGTGATGAGCAAATTAAAGTATGCAAAGGTCCACACCACTGTATGGTTCTCAACTACAGGCACAAACCAAGGTTTGGTCCAATGTCTAAACTGAATTGTCACCATAATTCTATATTATGTTAGACAAATGCATACAGAAATAAGCTCCCAGTAAATGTGTTTAGGTTGAAGTACAGATAGTGTTTAAAGAAGAATGTTGCAACTAATTCATACGGCCATTTTTAAAAGAGTCAAAGTGGTCTGGAGTACCAGAGTTGAATGAGGGAGGTGTAAACATAAATTCTGCTCCGCCATAAAGCTGAACAGAAGGTAGCTTTCAACAAGTCACTCTTTCTCCTCAGTCTAACTTACCTCACAGGGTTGTTGGGGATAAATTGGAAGAGCTGTAGGCAAACACCCTTAAGCTTTGTGGAGGAATAGTATATCAATGTGATAAAATAGTATTTTACCAGTGCGATAAAATAATACTTTCAGAAGTCTGAGAAAAAATTATTTCTCTTTCCAAAATTAAAATCCATATTCTGATAGTTTACAAATATTTCTCTAGATTACCTTTGACCCAATTCTATCACTTAGGTAATAGGAAATGAATGGAAAACTAAATTCCATGTTGTGCTCTGATTACTGAGACTGTATTTACCTTTTAATTTCTAGTCTACTGGCACCAAAGTGAGAGGTGCTTCTTCAAGCCTATTTTAAATGAGAGATAATGAAACTGATATTTTTTTTAAAAAAACCCCAACAACAACTGCTTTTACAATACTTCTAAAAATCATCATAATTTTCAAAAGAGATTTTTCTTAAAGTTTCATCTGAAGTAAGCTCTTAATACTGAAAATGTTTCTCATGATTCATAATAACTCACTAACAGGAAAGGTGCATCGATTTTGGAGCACAGACAGTTTATAGAAATTAGATGATTCTAAGGATTCCCTACTTACGTTCTACAAAAGGTTAACAAAATTCGCTTTCATTAAAGGTTTAGAATCATAATGTGCAGTTTACTCTGCACATTCTTAATGAATTTCATGATCATCTTAAAATACGTATCTTTAGTCAATCCATTGAGATGTACCTATAAATACTGTTTTACGCTGAAACAATCATCTGCAAAAAATATTGTACAAAAGAAAAGAACGGCATATTGAGGCTTCTGAAAATTTATAACAATAAATAAAAGAATGCAATAATGTAATACAGTGATGCTTGTAATTAATTTTTTCTCCTGCTTTTTGATTATTCAAATCGAAATCCCCATGGAGCCAGCCTTTCCCATCGATTTTAAAAAGAATTCGCTCTTGTCTTTGATGGAAATAGCCCATAACAACATTTTGTTGCCTTAAACATTCAAATGCTGCTTATACATGTCTCTCTGGGGCAAGTTTAAACTCTAATCATATTCATTCAGCACTCTCTTTTTTAATAAAAGAAAAGCCAAAAAGATGTCTTTTTCTATTAACAGGAATATACTTTCGAAATTACCTGTTAATTTACAGTGCACTATTTCATCTTAAATTTTTGATTAGCTTATTCTGAGAAAGTTTCTTACATTCTGATTGTAAACTAGTTTGGGTTCGGTCTATGTGAGAGATTCAATGAGTTGATGTGCAGAGAATATATCTGTATTCATGTCATACGCAGCCAAATCCACAGCCATAGTTCAGTCAAAATATTTGGATTAAAGCCAATGAGAATCTAAGGTGCCTGGATTGTGGACTGCGTTCTAGACAGGGAATGTCAGTGAAAACCTGTACTCCAGTCATTCCAGTTACCTGCATGGAGCAATACTACTACAAGTAGCTACTAAATTGCCTTTAAGGGTCAAACGTTTAGGTAGAAAGCAATACATTCCTATATGAAACATATACATCTCTGCAGAGAGGGAGATGAGATGGAGGAAAGAAGGGAGGAAGAGGGGGGAGCCAATGTGCCTCCAATTCTGGCATATTTCCCCCTGCGTACAAAGAGGTTTAGCACACCATGTCCCAGCATCTACTAGAGCAAGCTGTATTTGTGCAGTTTGCAAGCAGTACAAGTTCTCCATTAGAATCAGAAGGGCCTAACAGAAATGCAACAGGGGCTGTATGCTTCCCCATTATTAAGGAATAATCTTACATGTTAAGAAGAAAGAAGAACCAAAATCCTAAAATATGCACTATTTGCAGGGGGTAGTACTAAAGCAAATGTCACACCCGCTTTTACGTGCCGCTGCTGGCCACGCAGTCTTTGCATTTGTAGGACAACGCTCTCTAACCCCTCAAGAGCCTACTTTGCCTTTTCTTGTTCCCCTACCTGCTCTCAAATATTTTTATGTGTACAGGCACGAAATATGTTCCAGTATTTCCTAAAATAAATGACACAGAAAACTATTCTACTCTGAGCAAGCTTTGTCTCCGTATTCTAATTTTGCAAACAAGACCCACTACAATTATTATTTACACAGACCATTACAATTTACGTACAATTTAAAATAGTATTCTCTGAGGAAATCCTGTTCTAATGCTAATTTTGCTTCCCACGGCATCTTAAACTTTTGCGTCAATTTCACAATGGCCATTGGTTATCAACAGGGTAATTTGTTTTTGTAGTATGAGAAATGCTTTTACTGTTGTCATTATTATGCTTTACATGACTTATTCACCTGCTGCTGCTGGTTGTAAACCAAGGAAGCACAAAAACACTGGGGTGGATTCAAACATGGTAATGCATGGAGGAGATGCTTCACAATCAATGAGACTTCAGTTGGTCATGACTAACTTAAGTCCCACCGATCTCAGTGAATCTACTCTGAGGATAATTTAAGCTCAATTCACTATGCATTATTTCTACACTATTCAAAGTGATAAATAAATTGTAACAAAGTGAATCCATTCAGCAAACAAATGATGAAAAATCTTACATTAATTTTGAAATACTCATTTTTCCCCAAAGGAAAAAATCCTTACTAGCAAACTTGAAGATACAATGAAAATAAAAGCTTTAAAACCGGAAAACAGGCTCATGCAAGTATAATATACCTTAAACTATGGACATTAGCCAGTTTGCCAACTAATTAAACTTTCTGATTCTTAATGGCTACTCAAATAAAGATCGGCAGGTTGTGCACATTCAGATTGTCGGAATGACAAAGTATTTATCCGCAGTGTTTTCAAACATAACTTTACTTATCAAAATCTATTTTGTGTCAGCATAAATGCCCAGTTATCTTTTAATGTGCACGTTCCTTAACTGAACAGCTATCAACATCTAATATCATCCATTCGCTATAGATAATTAATACTACTCTTCCGCTTTAGCTATGTTATCTCTTAAAATAAACATCACATTAAAAAATAACTTTTATTTTCTCTCAAATTAATTCTTTTAAACTCTTTTTATGATAGCTCTGAATCCCATAAAGAAAGATGAATTATCACATACTGAGCCCAAGCTGTGAAACAGGAGGAGACAAATAGAGACCCCTACTGTGTTTAACAACGTAGAAGAAATTCCACACTCAATAGAAAAATTTCTACCCTTTTTTCCACAGGCCACATAAACTGATAATATGAATGTGAACAGTGGAGGGCACTCTTGCTATGCAAAACTTTACATTGACCCAGTATACTTATTTTGATCTATTCGGTGGCCTAAATTTCACTATTTAACAGCCACCTGTGGCACAGTCACTAACTGCTTTCTGCTTAAAGCAAATGCAACTCCCAGCCAGCCACTAGTAGGGCACTTCTTTGCACCTATAAAGAACACAAGCAAGCACTTTACATTTTGTTTTGACTAACTGTAAAACTGTAAGTATCATATATTAAAATGTTAGCAGTGTATTTTCAGAAGCAGGTGGAAAGCAACGATACACAATGATCTGGCGACGTTTAAATACTGCACGTATTCAGTTTTACCAGGATTTGTAATTCACTGCAAGCTAGCTCGTGTTTCCATTACCCAAACACAGGTGACACAAACTTTTATTAAGAGCTAATACAACATTAAGCTTTAATTGCTGATGTGTATCAAGTGACGAATTATTAAATACTGCATTAACAGGAGTCTAAAAAATGTAAGAGATCACTTTTTAATGCGACTTTCCAGCTTCAGATACTGTTCACAAAACAAAAGCTAACATCTAACCCATTTTGACGCTTACAAGTTGGAGAGCACGAGAAACGGAATACCAGTTTGATAACGGAGAACCTTCTGTAGAAACATATCCACTCCAACAGCATCGTAGCTATTTGCATAAGTGCATGGTTGCAATATCAGGCCTGAACTCCAGCCTTGAAATATAGCGGTATCTCACCGATCTAGCTCTCCACGGATAACTATTCTATATAAATAAAGTAACATAACCACTAACAAACCAACTGGGTCAGTTGCCATCATCCTTGTGAAACATTAATATACATAGAAAGTGAGGTGGATGGCCAACAAAGTTGCTTCGATTAAGCAAAATAAAACTGCACCAGCTCTGGCAAGGTTAATTAAGGAATTCAAAGCTACATAAAAGAAGGCTCCCCCCCCTCTTTAGAACTGTAAACACTTGTGTCAAACTAGATGGGGCATTTGATAAGCTGCACAGAATGTACCAAAAACTCAGGCGGATCTCTAGTTAACACTCAGAGTCGGTGTTAACACTTAACAGAACAAGTGGTAAGCCGCGCTGCCAAGGTCAACTGCACAGATGTACTAATTGTATTATGAGCTTGACATCTAGTGGCCACCCCTGGCAGGGCAAAGCAGGCAAAGGTTAAATCAGCAAACCTTGTCAAAGCACTTCTAACTACCCACCCTCAGGGAGAGTCCATCGGAAAGCTCGCTGGCACTCCACAATCCCACCTTTTCACTGACAACAAACCAAAAAAGACTCTGTAATACACTCAGCACCAAAGCACAGAAAACAGAAAAGGGGGTGGTCTTGAATGCTAAACGTAACACATCTACATCTTCAACACAAGGAGAAGGAAGGCATTCCTTTGCAAAATATGCAGACCTCCTATTGTCTTTCATCGGTGCATATTATTCTATCCTAGCTCAGCAGTCTAAACTTTTTACAAGAACTGCTTTTGAGTTCTGCTTAGGTATTGCTGCCACATTCATTCATGATTAGACAAAAGAATCACCCACAGTATGGTATTCTTTGATGATATATATATATATATATATATATTACAAAAAGAAGCGTTGATATTTTATATTTTCTGTGGTACTTGTGTGACATGACTTGTCACTGCCTTTGGCAACTATCCAGCACTTGCTCTATGATTTAAAAAAAAACCATGGATCTCAAAGTGGTCTACTCTCAAACAGGTTTAGGAGGAGACTATGTATGCACAGCTCATTTCCTTTCCACTGCTTAAGTTCATTTTCCTAGAAAGCACTCTCAAAAACCCCATCCAAACTACTTACTGAATACAAATATTTAAAGTAAAAGTGAAATTATTCATATAAAAATGAAACTGCAGCAGACATTTTGCACTATTAGGTGAGCATAATTTTGAATCTATCTATTGCTTACTGTTGAAGCTATTTTTAACTAAACCTTCACTATTTGTAAAAGCATGCTGTGTTATTTTGCACCTAAAATGCATCATTTCTGTGTTTTCAATTTTTTACCTCCTATAGTTCAAAATATGACAGAAACTATTCAACATCCGAGCGCATCTGCTTTATTATCCAAAGCTGAATGGAATCCTGCCCTTATTTTTTTTAAATGCTTACTAGACATGCTAGTGTGGCTTTGGCATTCAGTTAACAAACCAATTCTTAAAATCCTATGTTTAAATGGATGACGCGCACAATTTTGTTTAGGCTGATTCAAATTTCAGAATATTTGTGTGTTAAAAAACTACAAGTAGCTGCTTTAAGAATATATATGATCCTTTAAAAACACATTTTGGCTGGAAAAGTGATCAGCATTCAAATTTGAACATCCAACTTACATTAATTGCACAGAGCTGATTGTAATGATTTTTCAAATAAAATTAAATGTTTCTTATTCATGGAAGACATATGTTTCACTGCCTCCTTGAAGAGGCATATCTGGGATTAATAGCACAAAGAATTTGAGACTTTTTAGTCTGCTTTATCATTTGCATACTAAAATAATAAACTAGTAAATTTAATTTCTGCTATTAAACAATGCTTTTGGGGGGGGTCTTTGAATAGATATAAAATAGGAATGAAATTATTATAATGCAGCCATCTATAAGTCTACAAGTACAAGCAATACAAGTTAATTGTCTTTCCTCATGCCAACAGTTAATCAGCAAATCTTGTAAAGGCTTATTTTTAAACTGGAAAAACAAACAAACCAATGACCTAATTATTATTTGAAGTAGAAAGCTTGGAAAAAGTCACACAATTTCATATTTAATTCAGGGCTTAGTGTTACTTCTAGTGCTCTTAAGAGTATTACATGTTACAGAATAGTATAACGTAATACCCACACTTCTTTATCTATATAATTTTAATGGACATTAGCAAGTATGCTACAGACCCACATCTACAAAATAAATGGCTATATTACAATGAACTGAGGGCAGGAAAAAACAACAACCCCAAATGTCTAATATAGTACTGAAGTGAGTTAAAATATTTATATTACTAAAGGTATGCATATATCTGTCTGTTTGGACATATATCTTTCTATATCTATTTCAAATGTATCAAAATTATGAGCAGAATTTCAAGAGCAATAATATCAATGTATGACACACACACACACACATATCACAATGCAAATGTATTTTGTTAGCCATGTAACATTACTGTAAGAGTTGGTTCTTACTACACGTAAGCTAAGCAATAATTACTGTTACCTTAAAATACATTAAGGTACAAAATACATTCTCAAAATTTCTTCTAATAATTATTTTAAGGCCATCTCTGATCAGTCATCATGCACTAGGAAATGCTTAGGGTTCCCCCTCTTCCACATTGTCACTGCATTTGGGTTAACGTGTGTGCAACATTCCCATTTGCTGTAACAAAACAAGACTGTTCTGTAATGCTAGTAATCTGTTGATTTAGAGATAATCATTTAACTGGGGATGTAAAGTCTCCTGATATTTGAGATTAAACTCATTCAGCATAGAGAGCAGCAAATTCACCATATTGGGTTTTATAACAACTCCTTCAGTTATTGTGCCACTCTTTATAATGACCATTTCTTTCAATATGGCACCCTTTAAAACGTTTAGTGCATAAATACCTTTCATTCACTACTTGTCAGCATAAACCGCTATACAGATTCTAATTAATCGCTGCATGCAAGCATTCATTCTCCAAATTGCCAAAACTATCTTTTCCCACAACAAACGTTTCAAAATATCACTTTGCGATATTCTGAGTGGATTTCATACTTCTCAGAATGCTCTGCTTCGTGAAATAAAGTTGCACTGCACTGTAGTTCAAGCTGACTTCAACAATTATTTATTGTATTGCTAAAACTTCCTATTGTAACACTGCCACCTAAATTGACTGGCCTTCGTATAACTTTAAATATGGCCTAATGTTTATCTTCCACTCTGTCAAACTGTCAGGTTTCTTTTTGCTACTGTGTAACATAATATCTGCCAGAAAAAGGAGCATTCACTCTTAATAGCTTCCCTTAATGAAAGTAGTCTTCAAATGCAACATTAAATGTGATTCTATGTATGTGTGTGTGTGTGTGTGTGTGTGTGTGTGTGTGTGTGTGTGTGTGTTTATACACACAGAGACATACACATATATGAAAGAGGCAAGCTTTATAGACTTAGCAGCAGATTAAGCAGTTATGTTATATAAAAGACTAAGTAGTTAAAAATACTAATGAGAATGAAGGTTGAAATATATTTAGATTATAGAGTATTTTTATTTTGGGGGGGGGGAATGCTGCAAGTGTGGTTTTTTTGCGTGCTATAAATGGTGAGAGCTAGTTTTTGGCCTGTTGCAAAACAAGAGCCAGGAACTGTGGCAATGCCTTGACTATAACTGTAAACTACAATGAGGAGAGCTAACTTTATAATATATGTTTGAACTCTTATGAGCCTTTAAAGAGGAAAAAATACTTAAATGTAAAAAATGTGTAAATGATGAGCACCAAACTCTTGTGCTTACACATACAGCAATTTATGTACCTCCCTATATTCCGGTTTCTGAAAATGAAAGTGCAACATGCAAGCAGGGCTACTTCAGCTCATTACTAATCCCTTACAATAATGTTTTACTCTATGAATTAAGATATATTAAAAAGGGACATAGAACATTCTGATTACAACATTCTAAAGCAGAGAAGTATTTACATTGTTGCATTTTAAGGGCTGCTGTGAAAGCCGATTTTGAGCTATTCAGGGACCACAATAATAACGCTTTTAAAATTCCTCACTGGGATGCAATGTAGTCCTTTTGATGGAAAGACTGTCTTTCTCATTCGGCAGAAATAAATCCATTCATTTGATCATGTAGTCATTGAGGGCAATACAAAACAAACCAAGTGTGAGAAATTCTATGTGATGAAGTAAACAAAACAAAACCCCAAAAAAGAAAAAAAAGAGAAAAAACATTTCCATGACAAAAAGATTCTTTGTTCTTAATCTACACACCATATGCAAGCGTTTCTTTTTAGCATATCTCCTGTTCTAATCTTGGGTGACATGGCTACATAGATAAGAGGTGCTAAGCAACCCCCCCCCCACAGAAAACCCCCCCAAGCTGAACAATTTTCATCAATTTATTAACTCACCAGAAGTACCATAATGAGGCACTTTTTTCCCTTGTTAACTTTTTAAAATATTCACTGTTGTCTAAATTCTTAAACCAAGGACCCTCCCAAACCACTACAGATTTAAATAACAATGCTGTATCTTTATTAAAGAAATGCTGATATGCCTACATTGAAGTATTTTGAAACCAAAGGAAGTGTTAATAACAAAACAAGAAATGCGTAATTTTATACTTCTGCTGTGACCTAGGGAACTTGTTTCACTGCCTATCCATTATTGCCATTACCCAAGAAGCTTTTCACATTACTAGCTGCAGCCAACCACTTCCACTTCTGTTTTTGGAGTCCTTTTAGGAAAAGGAGGTGGTAGGAATGGTAGCCCGGCGCATTTGCCAATATAGCATGTGTTTATGAAACCAAGCCACACTGCCCTAAGCTTCAAGGCTGTAAAGTTTATTTAAAATAGTGGAAAATCCTTTGTTGCCAACTTCTTCTCCCCCCCCCCCTCAGAACAAACTCCTTTTCCAAGGTGCTGTGTTTTTTACTGGGCAAAATAAAAAGGAAGAAGGACTGGATGTAGTAATTATTGATCAGCAGGGAGGGGAAGAAATTTATTTCCAACCACGATTTTTCCTGATTATGCTGGAAATGTAGGCGATAACTTTATAAGGGAAAGGATGAAAAACTTCCCAGTGGATTTTGTCTTCCCCTCCAGAAAAAAAAAGTGGCAAATTTTAAGTGCCACATGGTGAATATAGTTACAAAGTGATCCTAACACATTCGGAAATGACAGCTCAAGAAAATAAGTTTGACCAGCTGCAAACCACAGAGATTTGGAAATCAGAGACTACTTGTTTCATCAGCAAGACTGAGTGCGCCCTTTGGCACGCGGGGGCCCAAAGAAACCCCTTTTTCAACCTTGCGAGGAGGAAAAGAAGATGCCAATTCATAATCCAACCTCGAAGCCATGGGCATCTTCATGGCAATAGAGATGGGAAGGGAAGGCGGGAGTAGAGACCTAAGCTCTGGCCCTGAGGGCAGGCAACTTATCCACCCCAGGCCTCCCTCCCTCACGCCCAGGAGAGACATCTTCTCCCTTTGCCCCCACCTCCAGAAAGGAACCATCACCACCCCCTTTGGCCTCGGCCTGTTTCTTTGAAGGAAGCGGCAGGAAGTCATAGACGCAGATAGCGATCTTCTCCCAAGCCCTCGGCCTGGCCACCTTCTCTGGGCGTCGGAGGGAGGAGGAGCCTCGGGGGCCTCGACGAAGCCCCCTCTCGCCCACGAGTGCCCAACGGCCAGGGGGGAACGGAGGGGCTTACTTCAGAGTAAAGCACGGTCAGGATCGGGTGGGGAGATGGGGTTTCCCCCCTCCCCCTTCATACAGAGAGGCCTCGTGGGGTTTATTTGTTGCCAAGGGGGACGCGACAGCTGCCGCCGTCAGGGCCGCTTCCGGGCGGTTACACCAGCGGAGCCCCAAGTCCCGAGGCGGGCTGGAGTTTGCAGCCTCGGCGGCTTGGTAAAAACCGGGGGGGGGACTCTTATTAACTTTTCGCTGGGTTTCTTCCGTCCAAAACTCTAGATTGTGAACCCCGATGGGGAGAGGCGGCGAGAAGGCGAGCCTCGGCCGGGCGTGGGGGGCGTCCGTCTCCCACACGGAAGGCTCTGCCTGCTCGCACCCCCCCCCCTTCGAAGTGTCTCCCTCCGAAGCCCAGCCATAATTCAAGCGGCCGGGCGCACGCAACAGGGCCAGCAAGGGCTTCGCGACAAGGGAGGGAAGCTGGGCAAGGTGGAGGCGGAGGGAAGCCGGAAGAAACTTGGGCCGAGCGGCTTAACTTTCCTTCCCAACGCCGGCTGCACTTTCTGCTGCCTCTCACTTCCCGGGGGGGGGGGTGTAGTTTCTACGCTGAGCTCTCCACCGGATCTCCCAGGATCAGGAAGCGCACACCCCTCAACTCCAGCGCGCAAAAAAGCCCTCCCTGCCCCCAGGGCTGCTGCGCCCTCTGGCTTACCCTGCTCCGAAAGCACCTCGGCTTGCAGCTCCTCGTCCGATCTGAGATGCTGGGGCTTGGCTTGCTTTCGCCGAGACATGCTGCTAACTGAGGCGTCTTCTGGTGCCTGCTTTTTGCAGAGACATCGGCGAGAGGTGGAGCGCTGGGGTGGGGTGGGGGGGGAAGGGGTGGTGGTGGAGGGGCGATTAGGTAGGTGGGGGGAGGAGGAGGAGGAGGACTTGGTGGCGAGGGGAAAGTCGAGTCGGCGTCGGGCGGGCCACCCCTTCCTCCTGATTTCGGCGCCGATCAATTAAGAGCAGCAGCAACTCCCCCTTCCCGGCGACAAACTCACGAAGCGCCCGAGCAAGTAGCGGCGGCGGCGACGGCTGAGCCGGGCGGGGGCTACGCGGGTCTGTGCTGGGTGCGCGGCCGGCTGCGCGCCTCGCGCATGGGGCTCAGTAATTATGATTGTGAATAATGCATGGCGATTAATGATGCCGGGGGCGAGCGCGGATTGGCCCGGCTCCAGCGGGCTCGGGCTGCATATGTAAATGAGGGAGGACGCTCAGCAATTAGCCGCCTCAGTCCGCCCAAGGATGCGTCTGCCCGGCACCAGCAGCGCCTCCTGCAAGAGGCACCGACTGCAGAGGTAGCGGCGGCGGCGGCAGCAAGCGGGGACACGGGCGGCGGCGGCAGCAGCAAGCAGCGCAGTACAGCACGCACCCCCCACGGGGCTCTCTCTCGGCGTGTGCATTCACTTTACACAACATAGGTGCCAAAGCTTCCCGGCTGCGGGGAGGGCATGTTCTTTCGCGGCTTTTCCTCCCCTTCCTTTCAAACAAAATTACATCACTCTGTGTCTTTTTTCCAGGTTCCTCTTTACCCAGAAGTTAGTCTGCATCGCCCTTAAGTTTCTTTCTTTCTTCTTCCTGCTGCGGCGCCGGGCTAACGTCTTTTTGTCGAGAGATTCTTTTTATAAAAAAAAGAAAAGAGGAAGCGGGAGAATATAAACAAAAAAGAGCGAGCGAGCGCAACTTTTGCCTGTGTTTGTTTTCTGCTCTTCGCTGCCTCGTACTGCACGTTTATGGCTTGCGTCGCCTTCCCTTCTGCGATCGCTGGCCGCCTGCGATGACTTCTGCTTCTCTGGGGAGGGGGGCGTTGTTTGGGGATCGGGGAGGGGATCGAGCAGCCAAACTCGAGGACTCGGGGGTGGGGAGTTTTGTCTTTCACCTCTCGCCTTCTCTTCCCCTCCTTCTTTGTCTTGCAGCTTCTCTCTCTTCTTCTCTCACGCCGACCAACAAGAGTCGCTCGGCCGGTGCCTCCTTTGCTATAAGATCGCCGGCGGTGGCCACTTCCTGTTGTCCGGTGGTCGGAAGTTTTCTGTTTTCTCCTCTCTCTCTCTCTCTCCGGCTCCCGCACAGGTTGCCGTGTGACTTCCCCGCTCTTTGGGGCGCCGCCGCCGCCGCTCCTCCTCCTCCCCACTTGCTCCCGTCTCCCTTCTCCCGAGTCGCTGCGCCCTCGGTGCCAAAGGATCTCGGTTTTGTTTGCAAAGAGAGAGAGACAGACAGACAATCCTTGGTCGCCGGCAAAGGGGGTGTGTGGTGGGGGGGGGGAAGGTGGGGAAAACCCACCACCGGCGACCCCCAGCGAGGCTTGGGAGGGGGCGTGCGGGGTTGGCGCGGGGGAGGGAGAGCGAGGGTTGGGCTGCCGCGGGGGAGGTGGGTATTCCCTGGCCGCCTCCCCCGCCTCTTCCTCCTCCTCCTCCTCCTCTCCCACTTTCGTCGATTGGGCGGCAGCCTGCCTTGGCACCCGGCGCTCGCCAATCGATGCCTCCCCCTGCGCGGGAGAAGGAGGACTGCGCGCCGCCGGGGCGTCGCGGGTTTCGGCGAAGAGAAACTTTCAAGTTGGGCAGCGGCGGCGGGGCTCTCGCGGACTCCGCCTCCTTCTTTCTGCTGCTGCCCCCTCGCCGCCGACGCCGGACGAGCAGCTCCCGGACGCCACCGAGGGCGGCTCTCCGCAGCAAACACTTGTCCACACCGGTGGCTCCCCCCTCCCTCCCTGCCAGACTCCCTCTCTCCCTCTTTTGTTTTCCCCAAGAGAGAGGAATCCCCTCTTTCCTCCCTTCGATCCTCTCCTGGGATTTCCTCCCAAGTTTCTCAACTGTAGTCTTGCTTCGCGACCGGGGGGGGGGGGAGGCTGGGCGCTCCGCTCCGGATCCACCCCGAAGTGTGAAACTCAGCCACAAGTTGGGCACGAGAGACCCCATCGCTCCCCACGACGGCGCCCACCTCTAGGGTGTCCCACGGACCTATTCGCCTCCTCCAACCTTTGCATCAACGCTCCTGCCATCCTTTCTTTTTGTTTTCTTCTCCATTTTCCCCACTGACTCTCCCCCCCCCCTCCCCAAGTTTTGCCATCCGAGCTAAATATCGCTGCTGCAGCTTTTGGGCTCCGTATCACCTCCGGCAAAGTCTTTGATCGCGGGATTGCAGGCGCCCACCTTGCGGAAACGGGGGAAAGGAGAGGCGCGGGGGATTTGGGGGAAAGGGTTTCCCTCCACTTCCTCCCCCCTCTCTCTTGCATTAGGCCCCCTCCTTTCACGTAATCCCTCCATCCTTAGCCTTTAAGGACATCCACAGCTCGGCTTCTCTGGGGGAAACAGCGCTTGTTAGGGAAACTTTTCCACGCTGCGTTCAGCGGAACCAGCGCCGTTCCTACCGAGCGCTTCTCCTCCGTTGCGCCGGCTTCCCTTCCCTTTCTGTTCCGTTTGTTGCGGGGGAAAAAAGTTTAGACAATCCCGGCAATCTGATTTAATATTTTTTTTCTCAATCTCTCCCGGCGATCTGAATTTTTTTCTCATTTTCTCCCCCAATTTCCCCCTCTAAAACACGTTGAACTACGCCTTTTCGCATCGTTTTTAATAGTCGAAGATTTTGAACTAAAAACAAAACAAAACCCGGAAAGGGCTAAACGAATAGATTTCCCCAAAACAACCCTCCACCTGGAGCGAGACTATACACCACGAAAGCAAACCCAGAGAGCATTTCCTGCTAATTCTCCTGCTAATTCTCCCCATATTCCAAGTGTTTCGAATGCGATGCATACATGTTGTGAACGTGAGATTTTATTTACTTTTTATTGCTATTTGTTTTGAGTTTCTCTTATTTATTTTCTCCTTCTCTCCCTCATTTGCCTTTCTGACTTCTCTCCAGGAAGACTTGGAATGGTTCAAGGTAGCTGGGAAGTTTTGCAGTCTCGGCTGGGTCATCTGCCAGCAGAGAACTGGGAAGGGGAGGGGGAGACGAGAAAGGACGAGAGATGCAGCTCGGCGAGAATCGGAGTTGCTGGGGGTTGTGTGAACGTTTTCCCCACAAGTAGACTCCTTTTCAGGACCCCCCGCGTATGTGCAAAAGTGGGGCTGAAAGGAATAGGTCCAGGGGACCGGCAGCGACTGCTGCTATAGAAACCTTCCGGCCGGGAATTGAAACACAGGCGGGTCCGAGATCTCCCCTTTCTCTTTGGCGTGTTGGCATTTCTTACGAAGTGCAAAAGACCAGTTATTTAGTTTGGCTGTGATCCTAAGCACATTTACTTGAAAGTAAACGCCCGCTGGATCCGAGGGAGCTCCATTTCCAGTTCGCGCCTGCCTTGGGATCTTCTATGCCTTCCAAGAAAATGTACCCAAAGCATCTTTCCCTGATCAGATTTAGATAGCTTTATCTGCCTATATAAATACGAATTCAGTTTCAATCCGGTCGTCACCTGCAAAGCAATTTCTTGGAAGCTTGCCCACCATCCCAAACCATGTTTTTTGTACATGGATTCAAATAAAATATTCTTATAAAAAATATATCATGAATGAGAGTTGTCTAAAAGCTTACTTTCGCTTCTTGGAAATCCCCAACACATACATTGCTAGAGATTTTGTGAGATGGGAAAGGTTCTCTAAGGGGGAAACGAAAAGGGGGGAAAGAGCCACTTAGGGATGTTTAATGACCAACCGGCCTTAAGAAGGCATCGTTTCCAGATTTGTATCTCCTGTATTTGCATAGCACTGCATCTCACATCTTTTCCGGTTTTGTTTTAAACACACAGAGACACACGTGTTGTTGTTGGTTATTTAATGCGGGTCGGGGGAGATAGAGGTGTGTGTGTGTGTTCTGGGAGTCGAAGGACTTCTGAAAGTTCTTGCTTTAAAAAACAAAAGAATACCAACACTCCCCCCCCCACCTCCTCTGCTTGTGTGGAAGTGGGTCACCAGAGGAAAGCCTTTAATGGAAGGGTCGCTCATCCTCTTTACTTCACACCTGATTGCTCACTGCCACCCCCACCCCAAAATCTTTTCCCCGATCCGGCGGAGAGAGGACCGACATTTGTCAAATCCGGTGGCTCCCAACTTTGGAGATGCCGCTTTTTCTCTGAGGGCTGCAGTTTAAGGGAGAAACAATCAGGATGTGAAGAATCGAAACCGCACCAATTCTACCTCTCCCTACAAACACTTTCTCTGTCACGTAAGAAAGTTTTCTGTAGCCCTATCCTAAAACCTTCAAGCCGAAATAAAGGAAGTAAAACGTAGGGCGATATACAGAGACACTTTGGATAGTAGGTTAACTGAACTATGTGCATAGCTGCCGAGTTTTCCCTTTTCTCGCGAGGAAGCCTATTCAGCATAAGGGAAAATCCCTGAAAAAAAGGGATAACTTGGCAGCTATGACTATGTGTGGATTACAGCACAAGCGTCGAGATATTAAAATAATAATAATAACCTATAAATCCAAAAATCAAGAACGTGTGCATACAATCCCTGCCATTTTACTCCTCGCCCTACTGGTAGTACAGAAACCTTATAATATTTTAATACATAATAGTGGGTGGTGCGTGGAGGGGGGCATTATCAAACACCAACTTGCTTTGCCCCCTCCCCCTGTAATTAAATCTAATTTGTTAATTGCCCTTCCCTCCGCAATGGTGTTTTCATCTGAATGGAAGGCACGCAATCATTTTGTCTGCTTGATAATAATATTTTTCCAATTAGTACTGTATTTTGTTATAACATTAATGGGATACACAATTATGCAGGCTTCCTTTCATTCGTATCCTTGAGAAGTGGGGTGGTTGGTTGGTGGGAAAGGGGTGGCAGAGGAATCTGATCTGCAAGATTGATTTCTCAAGAGGGAAAAGGGTAAAGAGTTTAATCTCCCTTGTGTATATGCATATCTATATAACTCCGGACAGAGGCTCGCAAATCCGAGAAAACATTCAAAGAGAAACTCACGTGCAGAGAAGGTGGGGCTGACACTTTCAGAGTACATGCTAAAAAAAAGAGAGAGAATAAATTTCCTGATTGCAGGGGTGTGTGTGTGTGGGGGGGGGCGTCCATTATACGGAGTTTAATGTTCATTATCTTTTCGTTCCCCTCTAACAGCGTCCTCTAATTCATGTCTGCTCAGAAGCACACCCCATTGAGCTCAATGGGATTTACTCCCGGGTAAAGGATGTAAGAGGATCGCAACCTCAGCCTCCAGCTCGAGCCATTCCTCCAACTAGTAGTCCCCGGCCCACCCTGAATCCCCATCTCCCCTCCCCTAGTTTTCCTTTGCAAAACTTGGAAGTTTCAATTCGCTCCCCACCCCTCATCCCCCCAAAAAACACGCGCGCGCGCCTATGAGGCTCTTTAAAGAACGGGTGGCAAATCCGCCGGCACTTGAGCGCAGATATTGCTAGATTAATATTATTATTGGTAAGAAGAGGTAATTGATAACACCACCTGCCACTCCAGAGCAATCAGGATGATAAATGTTTCCATCAGAGGGAAATCTGTGCTTGGTCTACCACAGCCTAATCCAAACAGCATGTCAAATGTCAATTATAAAGATGTTTCTTTTCTGTTACAATTTTTTTTTGGAAGGGTGCTGGTGGAAGAGGAAAGGACGAGGGAGGTAGAGAGCAACTATCTCTGCCTGACGAATTTATAGAGCCTGCCCGGCGCTTAGGGTTTCCTAAATCTTACCTTTGCCTCCAGTATGTGAGCCTGGTCAGTTTTTGCTTTTCCATTAGAATATTGCCCTAGGATGTCCTCAGACTGAAACCGACCGTGCTCTTAAGACAGCAACTGGACACAGTTCCTAGGTCTTTCTCCCAATTAACCAAGGGATTAGTAAAAGGATCAGTGAGAAAACAGGCAGTTCTGAGATATGCTTTATTTCCACATCACATTAAAAAAAACCAACCCAACAAAACACCCAGATCAAGTAGAGGCGAGGATGGGAAGGACAGAGGTGCCTAACTAGGATGGTCCCCACAATGCATATTTAGCCCAGAATCCCCACGATGCGAATTTACATGAAACTAACCCCCCCCCCACACACTACTTTCAATGGGGTTGCCTTCTTTGTGCTCAGGACCTCAGCTTTGCATATGCAAATATCATCTAAAACGACCGTGTACAGTAGATGTGTGCGCGCGCCCGCGCGTCCATCGTTATCTGTTTGGTATACGTTGTTGTTGTGTACCTACCCGGCTACACATGTGCAAAATTGGCACCAGCGAAATGACCATGGAGATGTGTTATAGGCTATATATAGACGCATAATCCAACTATTTATTTTCACGCACTCTCACGCCCTCCCAAGCACGCACACACACGCAAATTTCACCCTTCCTCTCTCTCCAAACGCGCACGATTATAGACATCTATTTGTAAGGTACAATGCATATTTCAGCAGATTATGAGTGTAACGGGCTCCCTCCCTTGCGTAAAAAAGAGAGGAAAGAAACTTTGCTTCCACTCAGTTCCAGATACGGTTTTTCTTTAAGATTATTATTAGCTGGTATTAATAGATGCACAGGCCTCAAAAGACGAAATCAGCTATTGATAATTGCAAGAAGTATACGGCAGCTACTGTATCGATCGGCTTGTCCCTTATTCCCCTGGTATGGGAGAGATAAGAAGACACACTCTTTAGTGCAATATAATTTCTTTTGACCTATCTGCTTGCTACAGACTTATGATGAATAGCCAGAGTGGTTAAAGTCCTTTATCACGAAAGTTGCCCCTTGATATAATATTGATTCTTTATAACTAGCTCCAAACACAAAAATCAAAGTGTCCACTTGGCCATCATCATCATCAATATCATCACAAAAGCTCTGGAATAAAGATCAGCCGAGGACGGAAAATGCTTTCTATAATCTGCCCTCCTAATCTTTATTTGCTGATGATGAAAAGGAAAAAAAGGGGGGGGTGCAGGGAGGAAGAGGTTGTGTGTCGTCTGAACCAGTGGGGTTGGAGGCGGAGAAATTAGGCAAAGGAAAAGCGCTTTAATTTTTTTTCCAAAGGAAAATTAAGCGGGGAGTGGGGATAAAGCACACGCGCGCGCGCCACTAAAGGATGCCACAGGGAGTATGTTTCTAAACTTCCTATCCAGGCTAGCATCCCTTCTTTCCGGCCCAGTCAGACACAGAAAGTTCTGCATGTTAGGAGCAAAACAAAAGGCGCGATAATTCTTATTAACAATGCTAAATTTGTTGGCGGTTGCTTTTTCAGGAGAAAGAAACCCTGTCGTCCTGCTGTTCTTCCCAATGAGCCTCTCGGTTCCCTTTCCAGACAGGCTTCATTTCTATAAAGCCATCAATAATCTCTTTTAGGTGACAGGTATGCAGCGCAGGAGGCGGAGGGGGTCACCTCAGGACCGTAGCTTATGGTATGTTGTCAATGGGGATGGACAACCGTGCACAGGCGAGCCAGAGAGCCAAAGTCACGTGTGGGTTTCTCCCTGACCCCATCCTCACTTCCCAGGAACTGCATTCGGACAGTTCGCAGTCTCTACGTTCGTGTGCATGGGAGAGAAAATGGGCCGCTGGAGACGGGAGAGAGAGAGAGGGAGAGAGAGAAGGAGGAAGTTGGACGTCATGCCTCTTGGAGCAATCGGGAGTGGGAATGGTTTCATTCCGTGCAAAGTGGACGTGGCTCGTCGTTATGGGCTAGTTAGGCTCGCCTTAACGCTGATCAGCCACTTGCAGGCCAGGCAGGAGTGGGTGGGGTGGGGTGGGGGCGAGGCAAGAAGTTCCATTCCTTTTCGGCCAGCTACCTTTCTCTGGAGTCTTCTAGGGAAAGATGAGAAAGCTGGACACCGAAACAACTTCTTCCAAACTGGTCCTTCCCCCACCCCGCCCTCTCACACACGAATAGAAGTGATCGTGCCTCCCACCCACGAGGTCAAATCTTGCCCTCCAGAAACGGCAAGAAGACGGTGGTGAAGAGGAGGCCTTTCCCTCGGAATAGTTTCGGTCTGCTGCGGAATTAAGACCCGAAGCAGGCGAGCGAGTCACAGCAGGTTACACACCCACACACCCGCCGCGATATTGCTTTCGACCTGGAAGCATAAAAAGGACGCGATTTAAAACCTGAGACTGGGAAGGAGGGCGCGGACACGGGAACCCTATGAAGAAGAGGGGCGAGGTGGGGAGAGAGAGAGACTTGGATCGGCCTGTAGCGCTTCTAAGCACCGGATCTATCTATCTATCTATCTATCTATCTATCTATCTATCTATCTATCTATCTATCTATCTATCTATCTATCTATCTATCTATCTATCTATCTATATCTATCTATCTATCTATCTATCTATCTATCTATCTATCTATTCCTTCCGCCACTCCGCCGCCTTCCCTTCTCGTTCGCCGAGGAAGCGCTCCTCTGGCAAGCAGCCGCCTTGTCCTGCTGCGTCCCTCCTGCCCGCCCCCCTTCTCTCCCGGCTCCCTTTCCTCTCCAAGCGCTCGCTCCCTAGTCTGCCTCCGTCCCCGCCCGACGTTGCCTTTGCCTCTCCAGCCGCGGGAAGCGCGCCCTCCCCTCCGGCTACTCGGCGACCCGGCCGGCCAGCCAGCTAACCGCTCCTCCTCCTCGCCACCAACTTCCTGGCCAACTTCGCAGAGGTCCCTGGTTGCCTGCGGCATGCGGAGACCCACGGAAATCGGACGACCCCCACCCTTTTGGCGAGGACCCCCCCACACTCTCACTTCCCCAGGGAGCAGAAAAGAGAGGGAAGACAGGATCGGGCCCCCAGGATTTATTTATTTATTTATTTATTTATTTAGTTAGTTAGTTAGTTAGTAAAGGCGCTTCTCTATACAGTAACGCTAAGGGGTAGTGGCTGGTGGTTACTTCATAGGCAGAAGTAAGCCCCATAGAATTGAGGGGGGGGGTTTCTTCCCAGGTAAGTGGGTAGAATGAAGGATCCCAGCGACTGGGAATGATTCACAGAGGCGCAGGAGATTTAGCTCCGAGCCTATCTCATCACCTTATATATAGTGTAAACGTGTTTCAGGATGGAGAGGGCCCGAAAACAGTATTCCGTGGTTGGGGGGTCTAGGGAGGAAGGCTATCTTCCAGCTCTGTGCTACAAACCCAAACCTTCCTTCCAACTCCCATTAATCTTTGAATAACATTACTGGGTAGTTTTGTCAGTCTCTTTCTCTCAAAACAAAACATCCCAAACAATGTTTACATCTAAGTCCCACCGAGTTTATTTACTGGAACTTCTTAGTGAGTATGCCTTAGTGTTTCAGTCCAGATCTGACAGTCTGTCAAACGCTTACGGAGCTGGCTGGATCACTCATGTATACAAGCCTCTTTTCCACGCACAGTCACCTGCAAGCAGCACACCTAGAGGCCAAATTCTGTTTCTTCCCCCCCCCCCATGCATATGCCATCAGCTCATTATATATACAGATCTGTCTCTTTCTCTCTCCCACACTCACTTGAGTGGAATTTACCCTTCCAAGTTTTTGCTCGTTGATGCTGCCCCAAGATTTGTTCAAGGTTCACAGTGAAATAGAATAAAACTTTACTGCATGTTCTGTACTGTAGGTAACCGGGATGTCAAATTCATAATGCTATGCACAGAGAAAGTACATTGAATGAAAAACACGCACGCACGCACGCACGCACGCACACACATACACATTTGACAAATTTCAAGTTTTTGGACGCAGGAAGAATAGATGGATTCTAAGCGGATTCTTTTTGTTGTCCTTTTCTAGCTAAGGATGCACATTCAATTTTAATGTGACTGTGCAGATAGGCTCATGGGCAGGCACATATGCAGAATTCTGTAAGTGCCTCTTGTGCTGTTTATCTGTGAGTGGGGACTGAAAATTCCACTGGCACTTGAACTGCTGGTATGTGGACAAAGCTGATCAAGTGGTGCCGTTTTTGTTCCAACAGCACGTTTTCTCTCTACTATGACCTAATGCTGTGTGCTATTGAATTTTGCAAAATACATCTATGTTTCCCTTGGGCAGAGCTAAGGTGTAAGAGTTGATGACTAACAAAGGTAATATAGATTAGAATCAATTCACCTTATCTGGTAAAAAAAAAAAGTAACAACATTGTGTCAGCGGTGCGAACATCCTCTCATCAAATGACACAATATAATTTGATTAGTTAAATAAATAATCAGCTATGTCCAGACATATAGGTCACCTACTTGCAAATTAGATTACTCTGTTTACTTACAGGCAGCACTTTGATTAGTAAACACTTAGGTTCTTTTTCCTTTCCTTTTTCCTATCTTCTATCCTGCCTGGCTGTTAAGCCAGAACTTGTACCAAGTGTGCCCTGGCTGTATTATATTCATTCTCATGTGACAGTGTATTTATCTGCTGCCAAATCTGAATAAAAATAGAATAAAATGTAAAACAAATAAGCATGATCTTACGACTGCTTCTTCTGAAGCACATGCATGATAGAAGCCATTGTATTCTATACTTATTATCCAAGTGGTGATTCTTACTGTAGCTGCATCCCTGCATAAAGAGGAAGAAGTCAGCCAGGCTTGAGGAAACCCAAAATTTGGTAGGAAGTCCTTTTTTGGGGGGGGGGGGGAAATCTCCCACACAAAGCAGTTCAACAAAGACTAAACATGCTCAGGGGTACAGAATGCTGACTGTTGAAGCAGAAAATGGAAAACGAAGTGAGGGAGGGAAATAAGAATGGAGTATTCTGGAAACGTCCATGGCTGGCTGCCTAAAATCCTGAACAGAAATGCTTGTGCTGACCTTTAAAGCCCTAAACGGCCATGGTCCCATATACCTGAAGGAGCGTCTCCACCTCCATTGTTCTGCCCGGACACTGAGGTCCAGTGCCGAGGGCCTTCTGCCAGTTCCCTCACTGCAAGAAGCCAAGTTACAGGAAACCAGGCAGAGGGCCTTCTCGGTAGTGGCACCTGCCCTGTGGAACGACCTCCCACTAGATGTCAAAGAGAAAAACAACTACCAGACTTTTAGAGGACATCTGAAGGCAGCCCTGTTTAAGGAAGCTTTAAATGCTTAATAAATTATTGTATTTTAATACTTCTGTTGGAAGCCACCCAGAGTGGCTGGGGAAACCCAGCCAGATGGGCAGGGTATAAATAAAAAAATTATTATTATTATTATTATTATTATTATTATTATTATCATCATCATCATCATCATCACTGCAACATTTTGTTGCAGGTTCGACTTGTCTAATAATATTGTTATGAGTTTGTGGGGGTGCTCTTAGTGCTAGTTGGATGTGGTGGTATGAGGAAAACATAGCTATGTAAAAAGGAGAGTCCCTGGGTGCCAAGATTCAAGTTTGGGGCATATAGTCTTTGATGAGAGAACCCCCCAACAGAGATTAAAAAATCACAAAATATGCAGGAAAGTAATGCATGGAAATTTAGGCTGCTAGACCTTTAAAATATGAGCCCTTTAAAGTGAGTTCCAAAATTCCCCTATTGCTCCAGTATACGAAAAGACCACATATTTGGTATAAGTTAAAAATGGTTTACTTACAAACTCTCCAAATGTCAGATTCCTGTGCTTTTCCATACAACATTCAGAAAAAAGTTGCCCAGGCAATAAAAGTTGGCTTAGTTACAAAGTGGTGAAAGTTCCAAATTTAATCTAGGATTTGCCCAATCCCAATCAAAACCTTACACAATTCGCCCAAACATTCATTCACATAGGGCTATTGTCTATGGGAGAGGAACTGAGCTTTCGCCCACATTAATCAGTCACCTGTTCTCAGCTCCCACCTGAGAAATGGCCCCATGTGGGTTTTCTATGGGGGGGTTGGGAGAGGGAGTTTCATGAAATGGTACAGTGTTAGGTGAAGTTCCATGTGATGCTTCTGAATGTTAACACCAGCCCTTTAAAACTTGGATGTGTGGGGGCTGAAGAGTCAAAGGACATGAAGCAAAGGACAAGTCACACACACACACACACACACACGAGAGAGAGAGAGAGGGGGGCAAGCTGAGAGAAGAGCATGGTGTGTAGGGGGTTGGGTTGCAGGTTGGGTGTTGTGCTGCTGGAACGGGCCCATGAAGAAGACACTGGCTGGTTTCAACAATGCACAGGAACCCCAAACAGGATGGGTACAAGAATAACTATCAGAATCTAATCTTCAAATCTTTCCCTAGTTTGGGGTAGAAGGTAGGTACCATTTTAGGGCAGAGAAACTAGGTACATGAGATAAATATTTGAAAGCACTGCACATGCAGAAACAGCAACATACGGCGGATTCCATCCATTCAGAAAGCTGTTGTGGTGAACTGGAGTGAAGACCTGCCCTCACTTGGGTAGAAATAGAAAAGGAACAAGGACTGAAAAGGAGAATATTATGCTTTTCAGACAGTGAATTTGGATTTGGACAGTGTAAGGAATGTGGAATAAAAAGGACAGTGTAGGATTTAGTTAGAGGTGACCAAAGTTCTTTTCCTATTACAGAGGGGAGTATTTATAATTTTAACAATTTTTAAACACACACACACACACACAAAATGATAGAACAATCCAATGTTGGGCAAGAGCTGCTCAAAACCATTTATTTAGCTGTTCATAAACGGGTTGCAAGTGCTTCAGGCCATTTGTACTGTTGAAATAAATATCAACGAAGGGAGGGGTAAAAAAAAAATCCATCTGAAACACCCACTTCTGCTTTTTAAGGCCCTCACTAGCTGACAGAGAGTCAAAATGAATTTTTTAAACAAAATGTGAAGTGTTCATGATACAACTACACAATCGTGCACTTTGCTGAGTGTATGTGTATTCTGTGCTTTTGCTAATGTCACCTGACAACACTTTCATTCAAGGTAAGGCAACATGGCAGAAAAAGTATTGACTTTCTGTTTTTCTGTCAGTGAAATGTATAAAATGCTGTGGGTTTTCCCCCCTTCTCCTGGACAAAATTGATAAAGTATCACCTTTGGATTGTGAACATTTACTTAAATTGTGCAATAATACTCTCATATTGTGGGCTTGGCTATTATAGCAAAATCTTCGCCATTATTGAGATCAAAATCAATTGATCAGTCAATCATCCTGTCTGTTTTCCTCTCCTTGCAGAGAAAATGGAATAGAAAACAAACTGAGCCCTGTTTTTCTTTATATTATCTGGTGTGGAATTAGTTTCTTTTTTATTTTTGCTATTAAAAAGGTATTCATACAAACACTTTTTATGATTTGAGTATACAAGGTTTAAAACGACTGAATTATTTTTTAAAAACAAGAACAACAGTAACCACACGCTCACGCTCGCGCGCACACTACACATTAATTTGAGCCATGAAAGTTTGTGATCCTTGCCGAGTCCCACATTGCACTCAGATGGATGAAGTAGCATCAAGAAAACTGCACATTCCAAGGATAGGAACACCTAAAGATTAGCAGATAATGGACCTCCGTGTGAAAGAGTAGCTATTGAATCCAGACCCGTTACACAACAATGCAGCACATCTGAGCATGCATCTGGACCCTCTGGAGAATCAGCTCATCAACTAGCCAGGATTCTTTACTTCCTAGTAAATCCTTGCTAAGGAAGCATCAGATCTGCACAGAAGCAACAGTGTCATAAGAGTACATGGCAGCAGGGCAGAGTGCTCATCCTTTAAGCATTTCCCACACTATCCGCTGAGGAGCAGAACACACATTCTGAACTGTGTTCAAGTAGAAGCAAGTTGTCTTCTCCTTGGAGCAAGGTCTAGGTGTTATTGTGCCTGATCTGAAATGATATATTCTCACATCCTGCTTTCACCCTGCCTGATTCTGGAGCTAATTGCCAGTTATTACTGTGTTGTTTTTGTTGTTGTTGTTTCAAAATATAAAACCACAAAATACATAATCAAAATAAAAACAACAACCCAATAACCTTCCCCCAACCCCCCCATATTAAATAGGCATAGGATGCGTATTGCCACCTGTTTTCATGTGTCTAGTGAAACTGAGGGTTAGTCTCCCAATACATTTTGCTGCCTGAGGCAAAGGACAAGATGATGCCGGCCCTTTGACTCTGTTGATGGGAAAGCACCCACTAATGTGCCTGAGGGCAGCAGGTGCAGTGGGTGCGAAGCAGGTCACATGGCACATCCAGCATTGTCCTCCAGCATCTTGCCACCACCTCCCAGTCACCCCCAGCATTTTTATTGTAGCCTATAGTGTCTGAGACTAAAAAACCTTTAGTCCTCATCCTAAAACGTTCCTGTGCCAGTACATCAATTGGAGTGCAGTAACAATTACATCACTGCAACGCAAAAACAAAAAACCCCCACCGTGTTGTTGCATTGGCATCAAAGGCAGATGTGCTAATATGAAAGCTAAGGTTTAGGTTGTTTGCCACTTAGAGATATTTATGTTGTTGAAAAGGACTGGAACAATTCCTGCTAACACTTAACAAGGATAATCTATTTCAAAAGATGTATTAATCTTATTTACATATCTCCACAGATACTGAGCTCCCCCAGTGAGTAAATGTTGTTTTAGAATTAATATAAACTTATGGCGCATTGCACTTCCAACAGTAAATGAAATAATAAAGATATGGGAATAAAATCCTTTCTCAGCTCTAGGGAACTCACTGATGAAATAATCTGCAAATAAGATTAAAAGATTTCAGTACCACTAAGATTGCCTCTCGTGACCTTAAATGTCACCCAACTCAGAGTTAATATGGCACGCTGTATTTATTTATTTTATTATTATTAATCAGCCTTGTAAGACATAAGGATCACTTATTATTATTTTGCAGGAGTGCTGTTTGTGAATCAAATTTCATTGCGTGAAATGAACATTTCCATGTTGGAAGTAGGACCTGCACTATGAAATAATAAATGCTCTTCATGGGAGGAGGCTCTGGAGGAGAGATCGTTCTCTAATGTGGCACACAAAGGCATAATAGGATGCAGCAGACAGAAATCTTTTGCCAGACAAATTCATAGTACAGCGAAAGCACAAACTCAGAGTAATTAAGCCCAAGAGCAACCTTAGGTGTTTGTGTTTCCCACAGAATTCAATTAAAACAAGTCTCAGAATGGTGGCTAAAACTGTTGAGATGGAAAGGTTTCCTAGAAATTCTTGGAATTACACGGCTTTTGCTGGCCAGCATTATCTCAGACCAGATGGTCATAATGGGCTAGAACAAGATTGTGGAACTGAGAGCTTGAGGGCCAAACTAAATGGGATAGGGCCAGCTGCATTGGGTCAGCCCCATTTATGCATAGATGTAATTTTTACCATAAAGCATTATGTAGAGGCTGGGAGCTGAACCCCACTGCCCTCTGTTCTCTGTTGCTTCAGGCAAACTTTCCCGTCTAGTGAACAATGCTGGCAAAGCAGTGGAGAAAAGTGCCTAAAGTAGTGAGGTATGGTGAAGCAGGGTTCCTCTTCCATCATCTGTACACATCTTTTGTTGTAAAAACTATCTCCCCCCCCCCCCCGGGCACCTGCTGCATGTACAGACAGATGCTGTGTTCCTGGAGGAAGTGCAGAGGAAGGCTTAAAGCTGGAAGTTGCATAGGAGGCCCACAAACTACTTCCATCTCCTGTGTTTAAACACAGAGCTATATGGCAAGAAAGCTGTAGCATTTTGGTGCCAAAATCCATCTAGCTCTGAATCTGCCAACAAGACAGAATAGGGAATTTGGGTGTTTAGGGTCACAGCTAGACTTCCCCCCCCCCACAATTGTTGATTATCTTGTGGTAGTGTGTGTTTAGTCTACAACATCATACGGCCTTCTTCATGGGCCAAGTCAATAGAAATCCACAATGGGTCAAAGTGAATTTTTTTTAAAAAATCAGTTGGCTGACAGAACTTTGGAGCAAGCCAGCATGGATATGGAGGAAAGAGATTTCAGGAAGGTAAGTACACCAAAGCAATTCTTCTAGGATGATGTTTTCACGCAGACTCAGAGCAGCTGAAACATATTTCAACTGGCTGGGCAAGACCTCTGAGAAGAAGCCATCTTCAACATCCACAGCTCAATCAGTGCGGAGAAATGGTATAAGCTTGGCTGTGAGGGCGTGAGAATATTGTTGTTCACCCTGACCCATGACAGAGTAACCCATACCAGGAGTGGCCAGGGCTGAACCAAGATGTTTTGCTGCCTGAGGTTGAGCAGCAAACGATATATGTGCAAAAGTCAAGCACTTGAGGCCAGTCAAGTTATTTTGGTAGCTGAGGCAGAAAAGTCTACAAACACCTCTGCTATTCCCTGGCACACACCAAATGGTGTTTCCTGCTTGGCAGGGGGGTTGGATTGGATGGCCCTTGTCGTCTCTTCCAACTCTATGATTCTGTGATTATATGATTCTATGAAATAATAAATGATTTGTTGACCTTTCAGGACACCCAAAAGTAGCTACCTGAGGAGACTACCTCACTTTGCCTAATGACATGGCCGGCTCTGTGAATGGCCAAATGGTTGGTATCATCTGCCTCTTTGATCAGGCTGGGAAGTGGTTAGATTAATTGGATTCATATGAATGCATTTCACTAGGTATCTTTTATAAAGGGGTGGCCCAGTCTCTTGTCCTGTTTCAGTGACACAGGGAAAAAATATACTGTTATCATATCATTTGTCTTTCCTGTTGTATAATGTCATTTGCATTCCTGATTAGTATTTGGATATTTATTCATGAACAGTGCTTGAAATGATAATGACAATAGTAAAAGTTTTAGAAATTGCTATGATGAATCAGAATTCTTGTAAGCAGCAACTGTGAATGGCAAAGTAGGATGAATAAAAGTTTGGCAACAATAATTTAATATGAACTCATCTCACATAAAACTAAACTCAGATAATGCAAGGCTGAGGATAGATTTTGTAATGATGGTGCAAAAAATATATCCCAGAATTATTAAAAAAATTATAGTGCCTTCAGAGAAAACTCATAACAAATAATTAGATAACAGTTTCAAGTAAACTGTCTGAAGTATACCAGAAAGTGATTATAGCTCCCAATTCCTTTTGAAACATATGAAGTGATTTACAATGTAGTTGGGAGGAGCATAAACCCATAGGCAAAAAAAGCAATGAAGTCATATAAATTTGCTGTGTCACACTTTAGTAGATTAAGTTTCGAACCCTTGGACTTCCCTTTTCTCAATGTTTGTTACAGATACTGAAAAAAGGGGACCATACTTTCAAATTTATTTTATTTTTATTTCATAAAATTTATATACAGCTTCATTGTAAAAAAATGTACAAAGTGGTTTAGAGCACAACGTGGGGAACTCTTTTCAATTTAAGGGCCACATTCCAAGCAGGCAACCTTCTGAGGGCCACATGCCCAAAGTGGGTGGAGCAACAGATGTGACTTTGTACAATCAAGAGGTATTCATACAGTTTGTTCATCCAGGGAAAAAATAAACCTCGATGAAGATGTGAAGGGTGTGGCTTAGAGAGGAGGCATGGCCTATGGAAAATATCGAGGCCCAGATAGGGAAGTCCGGAGGACTGCATGTGGCCCCCTGGGCCACAGCTGTCTTAGATCCATTCAAATTGGATGGAAGCATTGCTATAAGAACCTGCCTAGTCATTTTTCTCCCTCACTCCCCTAGTCTGTGTTCAGGACTTTATTAGACGCTGGGCTGTTTTGAATTATGAGTACCAATACCACTTGTGGAGCGCTTACTCGCTTGTAGGACCAATCCACCCAGAATAATATTTCTCCGCCTAAACCATGAGATATTCACTTATTCTTGAAAACTAAGACACACAGTATGCTAAACAGCAAAGGAGAAAGCAATCTAATGTTGGAAGCAAGTGAGAAATAACAAGAGATGCAATGAATTATTATTATTATTATAATATATTATATAATGAACAATTTGTTCCTTCACCGCTCTGCAAAAGTACAAGAGTTGAATGTCAGAGATGGACTTACGTGTTTGTAGACTTCATTTTAGTTATGAAAAAAGAGAGGGGATTAATATATTCTTTCAAAGAAAGGTGTGGCAAGGGTGAGGGGTTTTTCCTTTCTTTCTTAAAAACCCTTCAAGAAACAGACTTTATATTAGCTCTGAAGGAAGGAAGGTTGATGTGTGGCTCAGCTCCTTATTTGGGTTTAGTCAAGATTATTACATTAGCGCAAGCTCTTTATTTTTGATGTCTGTCCGAGTGGCCATATGCTCATTCTTAGAGCACGACAAGAATGCCTCCTTTGATTGTCTTAATATAAGCCAGGCTGTAGTTTGAGAAAGTCAGTGATAAGAAAAATAACTTTTTTTTTTTGGTATGGAAACAGTGTAGTTTAGGCAACTGACACAAATATAATTAGTCTGTTTCTCTTTGGAAATTATTTAACTCAAAATAATCAATAATTATTCTCGTTCTGAAACTAGGATGATTTTTATTTTGACCGCAAGTATAGCTTTGCACACTTCTCCTCTGTATTTCTATTGAAACAAATTAAAGCTTCACACGTAAATCACACTGAGTGAATATGTTGTGGTGCCAAACAAGTGCGATGCAAAGGAGCTAATTATTGTGAGGAAAATTGTGTTTGCACATTAATGTGATTGGCAGAGTTCTGCACTTTCTGGCAATGCTTTCAATTTTGCTTGAATGCTAATACAGTAATTCGAGCTCAATTTGTACACAAAGCTGGTGTGTTTTACACAGATGCAGGAGAGATGCAACGGATGGGATGGCATGGCATGCACATTGACATAGCAATGCTTCTCTGGGTGTTGCTCAATGTACTTGGTGAAAGCTTCTGCTGTTGTGTCTGAAACCCCTGCCAGTCGGTGTAGACATTATTGAGCTAGAGGGATCAGTGGTTTGACTCAGTATAAAGCAGCTTCCTGTGACATTGACCTGTTTGAGTCCTTTCAGTGTCAACCTCTGCACTTTGCTATAACACAAGTGCCTCATCAGCTGCCCTCAGTTATTACTTTACTATTCTGTGACTGTTGATAAATTGGGTGTGCATGGCTGTTCTTTGGGGGATGTGTGTGGAGAGAGAAAGAGAAATAAAGTACAGTGGTACCTCAGGTTAAGAACTTAATTCGTTCTGGAGGTCCGTTCTTAACCTGAAACTGTTCTTAACCTGAGGTACCACTTTAGCTAATGGGGCCTCCCGCTGCCACCGTGCCGCCGGAGCAGGATTTCTGTTCCCATCCTGAAGCAAAGTTCTTAACCCGAGGTACTATTTCTAGGTTAGCGGAGTCTGTAACCTGAAGAGTCTGTAACCCGAGGTACCACTGTATGAGAAATCAACACAGCTGCCTGCATTTTGGGACTCTCTGTGACTCCTTGATGAGCTCCTGCACATCAAAATTTACCACCATTCCACTGTTCATGAGGTGATTTTTAACAGTCACCTCCAGGTATCAGTCTTCCTCCAACTTCCTTATCCCTCCCACAAGCTCATCCAACTTGATTTTCAAGGTTTGTCATTCGTGTGGTTCCAGGAGATCTACTCACCATATGCCTTGCAGAAGTATTTTTTAAAAAGCACCTCATGGAGCAGAGAGGGCAATGGAGTGAACGGACTCTGAGTTTCCTCAGAACAGAAAATATTTTCTGACTTACAGCGTATATTTTTCCAAGAGGGAGTATCATTCTCCTGAAGACATACATCGTTACAGTATATTATCAGCATGCTGTACCCATTTCTTCATCTTTCTTTCCTTTTATGGTCCAGTCTCATTTGGAAAAACAACAACAACCCACTTTAATTGGACATTCTGTCGTGAGCTGTCTCCATTAACACCATCTCGGAAGATCTCTGTCACAGGCAGTTGCCAGTTAGTGAAGTTTCACAAACATATCTTCATTATTTATGCATGCTGTGCTTTATTACCAACACCAGGTGTGAGCTAGGAACACTTCGCTACACACAGGCAGCTAAAGAGGTCAAATGTCGCTGTTAAAAGCAATAACGATTAACAAACAGAACAACAAAGGTGCATTCTCACCTGAGCAGCTGGGCTCGCTGCTTCCTCAGCCCAGTCATGCTCACATTTTTATAGTGGTGAGCCCCCAACCCCCCTATTAATTTACTGTATTACAGGAAGAGTGCAGGATGTTTTGGGGTGAACACAAGGCACCCACTTACTTTTAGAGTCCCTCAAGGACTCAGGGCAGTTTTCAAAATTTCTTCACATCATTTGACAGTCTTTTAAGGAAGTTTACGCCAAGAGGTAATGACTGGTCTATAGCCATACGAGAGCCAAAGTAGTGGTTCAGATTGGGACTGTGATGCTGGGGCCATATCTATCTATCTATCTATCTATCTATCTATCTATCTATCTATCTATCTATCTATCTATCTATCATCTATCTATCTATCTATCTATCTATCTAATCTATCTATCATCTATCGTCTATATCTACCATCTATATCTATCATCTATACCCATCTGTCTGTCTGTCTGTCTGTCTGTCTGTCTAATCATCTATCATCTCTCCCTCATGTTTCCCCAGAGACTTTTCTTCCTCATCTTTCCTCAGACTTTTCTCCTTCATGCTCCCCTCCTTCATGTCCCTCCTCCTTGAGAGGTCTGGAGGGCGGCAGCACGAGAACAGGCCTTCTCTGCAGTGGCTCCCCATCTGCGGGATGCTCTCCCCAGTGAAGTTCACCTGGCGCCTTCATTATACACCTTTAGGCGCCAGGCAAAAACATTCCATTTTAACTAGGCCTTTGGTTGATTTGATTGACATCCTATGGCCTTTTAAAATCTGCCCTTTTGTGGGGAGAGGGTGTTATTGGGTTGTTTTATTTTGATTATATATTTTGTGGTTTTATATTTTGATTTTGTTCTGTGAACCGCCCTGAGACCTCCGGGGATAGAGCAGTATATAAATCCAATAATAAAAATAATAAAAATAAAGTGTCCCCCCCAGTTACAATTCTCATGCTATATGCCCCACAGGGGGACCCTTAATAGTATTGTAAGTGCACCTGTGATCCCCAACCCCGTCTCTGTGGGTAGGTCAATGGAAGAGCACCTGAGCTGCATTCATAAGGTCCCAGGGTCAAACCTCAGCATCTCCTGCCAGGGCTCGGAAGTTCCTCAGCTACTGCTCGTCAGTGTAAACATTGCTGAGGTAGAAGGACCAATGGTCTGACTTGGTATAAGGCAGTTTCCTATGTCCCAATAGTAACTAGGGGAGAAAATTTAATTGGGAAAAGCATACATTTAAATGTGGTTTACGATCCTTATTTGGACTGGTCTCCCAGCAGCTCTATTTTTATTTTATTTTTACAGAGACGATTTATTTGTTACTTAAATTTCTACACCTTCCAAAGAACCAAACAGCAAAAGAATATGATTGAAAATAAAATAAATGAAAACGCCGAGAACATCTTTAAACATTTTTAAAACAGGCACATATTCTCACAGATAGGAACAGTATTTTAAAGCCATGAAACAGGAATGAACAGGAATGTTTAAAAAATTCTTCCTGAATGTTAATAGCAAGGAGTCAAGTACAGCATTTCACAAACAGGGCTGTTTCCCATGGGAAGATTCTAATCACAGATAGTCTGCATCATCTAATTTTGTACCCTGAACTTCCTGGACAAGCAGGGGTCTGAACCTGGATCTTCTGTATCCCAATTTGTATTGACTGTGCTGTAGTGGTTAGAGTGCTGGACAAGGACAGGAGAGACCTGGGTTCAAATGCTCACTCAGCCACAAAGTCCACTGGGATGGAATCTACACACATATAAAAAAACACTGTGAAAATGCTTTTTTTAAAAAAAAAAGTTTTGAAAAATACATTGAATTTGCCATAGCTCGCATTCGCCATCTAGTGTCATATTTGTATATTGCACTTTACAACACATTTAGAACGTTTTATTTGCAGCTGTAGAGCTGAATCTTGAACCAGTATTGAATTCCTTGGAGGAATGCACAATGTCACATGCCTGATAACTGGATGCTTGTTGAATTTTGATAAGGTAAATTACTGGTAAGGAGAATCCCATCTCAGTACAAACAGCTGGTTCTAGCATGAAGTTTGCTGGATATGAGATCACGTTTAGAATTCAAACAGCACTTACACACTGAACAGCTATGCTGTGTGGTTGTCCAGATAAGCCAACATCCAGATAAGCTGCCTGTCATGCATATGTCCATCGAAAACAAAGGGACTGCAGTTGGTTGCAACTAATTTTCCCTGCGGACTTTGGTGTAATTCTAGTAAGCAACAAATCAGTGATAACCCTGCTTCTAAATTGTCCCACTGCAGATAGGGGAAATCATATGACACTATGCAAAACAAACAAATAAATAAATAGCCCTACCCATAGTAAACTAAGGGACTAAGTCAGGTTAGAACTCCTCTCCCTCACATTTCCAACTTGGTGGTGACAATGCATTTTGGACTACAATTCCCATCGCACACAGGCAGCACAGCATGTCCAGCAAGTAGATTGTGATCTACCGGTAGATTACTGGACATCTGCGGTAGATCACTGGTAGATCACTGCCCCCCCCCCCAGAAGCTGAACAACTGTGGCTCCCTTAAGAAAAGTTCAACATTTTACCTTCCCCCTGAAAAAACCCAACAACTTTGACACAACCCCCCCAAAATAGGCCTTCCTCCTTCCTAAAAAAAGCTCAAAAACTTTGACCTGAACCCCAAAAAAAGGCGGTAGATCACTGCCAGTTTTGAACTCTGTGAGTTGATTGCAGCATCTTGGAAGTTGGTCACCCCGGTTCTAGAGGAAGAGTCAATCTAGTCTGAAGTGGGACAGTTCAGAAACAGAAGATTAGTTTAAACATTCTCTTCATAAGGGTCATTCATTTATTCTGAGGAGAATCCTAGACATTTGTCCCTGGATACAGCTCCATGAAAAGTTGACTCAATGCACTTTTGAGATCACGTCATAGAGTGCTTTCCTGAGAACCTATTGTTTATTATTATTATTATTATTATTATTATTATTATTATTATTATTATCCTCAGTGCTTTTTTTCGGGGGGGGGATGTTTAGGGGTACCCTCATTTTCCTACTCATATTGAAATACTGCCCCTCAATGAGGCCAAACTTAGATTCGCAAAATATTTAGGGCTATGTGTACTGCTGTGTCCCCCCAGAAAAAAGCACTGATTATCCTTAACTTTATTTTTCAGGGTCTAAAATACGTACGTGTAACAAACAATCCCCAAAGAGAGGAGATATGGTATCTAAAGGGCTGTCACGTGGAAGATGGAGCAAGCTTGTTTTCTCTTGCTCCAGAGGTTAGAACCCGAACCAATGAATCCAAATTACAAAAAAGGAGATTCCGACTAAATATGAGGGAAAACTTTCTGTTGGTGAGAGCTGTTCAACAGTAGAACAGACTCCCTCAGAAAGTCGTGGGCTTTCCTTCCTTGGAGGTTTGTAAGCAGAGTTTGGATCGTCGTCTGCCATGGGTGGTTTAGTTGATATTCCTGCATTGCAGGGGGTTGGACCAGATGACCCTCAGGGTCCCTTCCATCTCTACAATTCTACGATTCTGTGATTCTACCCCCACACCTCAAAAAACATTCAATGCATATGCAGTGTAAATAATGTAGTCAAACATTAAGCAATTATGTAAATAGTTTAGAACTAATTGTACTCTCCATCTTAGCAGGTTGTCCCAGATTGAGCCGTGGGGGATGAGCAAACAGCATTGTCCTTTCCAGTGTACTGAATCAACTTGAGCCATAGAGGTGAGAACTTTATGTTATTCTAGAACTCACCCTACAATATCACTTCTGATTTGTGCTAGTGGGGTTTATATCACAGCTTAAGCCAAAGGCAGCTTGTTTTCTCTCAAGGTTGGTTCTTTCTGAAATGCGTGCTCTCTCTCTCTCATTTATGCGCTGGTACCAATGGCACCTTTATCAAGGTATGAGTACTGGGTCCTCCTTTCACCCCAAAAAAGCAATGTCTCTGTCTCCATTTACACTTATTTCTAATCCTGGCTGTTGGATTAGGTTCTTTTCCCCCCGATACAACTGTACTAATAATACTTCAAAACTGAGCACAAGTGTTTTGAATAAGCTATTATGTTGCTTTCACATTATCATATTGTTTGCTGTAATATGTGAAAGAATAAAAAAAAAAGTAATTAGAGAATGGTGCTTAGGTCATAGCCAAACTGGCATACTAAATGCATAATAAATGTCTACTTTGCTTTTAATTAAGCAGCGTCTCCTTAAAGGTTTTTAATCACTAGTTTGGATAAGTGGGATTTGCAATTGTTGTTAAGATACTGTGGTGAGTGGTTGAAAACATGCACCTGCATGCAGTTAGGAAGAGGGGGCATGGAGAATATTATGTAGAGAAGAAAGGAAAGCTTTCTTAAAGTGTAGTTAGTATGATGGATAATATCATAATTCATAGTAAAACACGGAAATCCTTTTAGTGTACTGTACTTTGTCCTGATGTTCGGCTTAAAATAATAATAATCAACCCTCTGTAATTTATGGAGTATGTACTTATGGCAGAACTATGGTATTTACCAAACCAGTTGCATAATGTATTGTAGAGGAACAGATTAAAATATGTACCCACTGATCTCTGTGACTGTGGGGCTTTGATTGGGGCTGGCTTTAGGTCTGAGTAAAATGCACTGGCTGTTTTCCTTCCTCTGTGGGTTGGCCTCTTAAGATTTGTTTGTGTGTGTGGTGTGGCACCTTGTAACACTCACAGTAAAGCGGTGAGCTTTTTGGAAAGCTTCCTTCTAGCTACCATTTTGTCTTTCTCAAAATGTACTGGACAACAACCCTGACAATTGTGAGGAAAAGAAAATGGTGACCTCCCCACCAGCTTTGGGGGTGGGAGAAGGGTAGGCAGTTGGCCACTCAGTGGCCCTGCTTTGCCGCTTCCCAGGGATGTGGAAGGTCTTAAGCGGAGCTTATTCATGCAGGGATGTTGAGAACAGGAATTCCCCTCACCATTTTCAGCCTATGCACATTAGCCCCAAACATCTGAATACAGAGTTGGTGTCATGTTTAGAAGCTCCCCCGCCCCATTCACCAGTCCATATTATGTGGAGGAATAGCAAGCCCATCTTCTGGTGACCAGGTGGGCATGCTGTATGTGTCTGTGCCTTTTAAATCTGACACTGGCCATGCGAAGCTTTTCCACTGGAACTCTGTAGCATCATGTTTAATGCTACAGAATTACACCTTTGTAATTAACTTATGCACAGCTCTTTGAGGCCCAAAGCAGAAATGCATATTTACTTTTTATGATAATTCTTGGGATCGCAGCAGATGGGGAGGCAGGGATTAATCCATTCCTCTCCTGTTGAGGTGCTGAGGAAAACCTATTCTCTGAAGCTGCCATTTGCATTGGAAGGAAATTCCAGAATAGGAAGAAAGTTTTTATCCCTGACAGACTCTGCTCATTCCAAGTCAGCTGGGCAGTGGAAGAGAGACTTTGCCAAAATAAGGGGCAGCAAATTTGTAAAAGGCTGGTTGATATGGGGAAAGGCAGTGGCAAAGGTTCTGTGATAAAGAACAAATAAGGGCAAGCCTTTGTCAGAAAAGGGGAGGGAGAAAGGACAATGTTCAGGGGGCTGGAGCAACTCAGGAAACCAGGATGAATGCTCAAGGTTGTATAACTGCCCCATGAATGAATTAGGATGAATGCTCAATAATGGGCAGACATAGTCAAACCTTCACATAAACGTTGTGTAAACAAATCAAGGTGAACGCTCAACAAACAGGCCAACATCTGGAACCCTATGACCTCACCCACCCACAAAAACATTACCAACAATTTATGTATGGGAGTTATTGTTTGCCCTAACTGTGTGGTCAAATGACTGGGATTCCGACTCCTTGTCTTCCAGACCCACATCTCTGTGAGAGAGCTAGTGCAGTTAGTTTTTTTTGTGTTGCCAGTTTTTCATGGACATATGTGCTGCAATTCAAGCCAATATGAAATAATGTGGAAAGAACCTGAAACGGAAAATTAGGAATGACACATTCAAGATAAAGGGGCTCAGCCACAGAAACAGTGTCTGATGAAGATTTAGAGTGATGGCTGGGCCATGTGAATTGTTTATCCATTCTGCCATGGTATTGCTGCAAGCCAAGAGTGGTGTAATAATTTATTTGGAAAACCACAGTTTAGTACAGTGAGGGGGGAAAAGTAATCTAGTACAGCTTTGACAGGCCAGGCAGATAGATATGAAAAAGAGAAACAGATCTATTTCTTGAGATGTGGGCTACAATTATGAATGAATAGGCAGGAACAGTAATGTATGAGTTCCTGGCCTGCAGATTTGTTTTTTGCTATCCCTCACATAGGCAGCTATATGTACTTCTTCAAGGCTTTAAAAATAGATAGTTATATATCATGTGTGTGCGTATGTCTGTGTATATATTGCATTTTGCTGGTTTTTACTGCTCAATACATATACCAGTGATTGCTTGTTTACAGTACCCCTTTCCTTACAATGGGAAAAGCAGGGATTTCTGTATTGGTTGTAAGGATGTGTAAGGCTGTTGGTGGCTGTGGTACTGTTGCTTCCTTTATATTTTTGGAATCTTCCTTTGAACATTTTCTTCCCACTAGGATCAAGCCGTTTTCATGCTTAAGACAAGATTACCTAGCAACATCGCCACTGGAAATGGACTAGACATGTCTACAGGCAGGCAATGATTTTTGCAAATATGTGTATAAACATAGTGGGTAGATACTTATTTGCATATATGCCGTTTATTCTAGAACAGCAGGTGGTGAATAGGGAATAGACAGCCCAGGACAGATCCATGACAGGGAGCTTCATGTGACCAGATAAAACAATATGGCTGAACCAAGGATAAGATCACTAATATATTTTAGCAAAAACAGTCCTTCTCTTCAAAAAAAATGTGAAAGCTGGGACTCTTAAATATTAATTATGCAATACTAAGATTGATGAGAATGAGAAACTGGGCTTCCCCATTTGTGGAATGCTCCCCCCAGGGAGGCTTGCCTGGTGCCTTCATTACATATCTTTAGGCACTAGGCAAAAATGTTTCTCTGTAACCAGGCCTTTGGCTGATTAAACGTTCTATGTTATTTTAAAGTGTTTGAGGGATGGGGATTATTGGTTTGTTTTTGCCTTTTTATTTTGTATTTCGTGTTCTCATTTTGTATTTTTATGTTGTGAACTGCTCTGTGATTTTCGGATGAAGGACGGTATACAAATTTTAACAACAACAACAACATGGGAACTCACAACACTGTTATGTCTTATTAAGCCACAAACACATGAATGGTATTGATAAATACTGGGTTGAATTGGTGCTAGTTGGTTTCTCGACATATTACAGCACCCAAAGCTAAAAAGAAATATTTGAAAGTAAAGTTCTGGCAGTCTGATTTTTGGGAACTACAGAACATGCGAACCTGGCACGCAATTAGACAGTGCTTACAATTATACCATGTGGAAATCAGCTACACAGCCACAGCATTGTTGGTCTTTTGTATTAATTGAACTGGTTCAATTTGCCGCTGGAGAGGAGAGAATGGATTCCTTAGGTGCAGTGGGGTCATTGTGGAATGCAAGCAGGTTAGTACATGCAAGAAGCGAATATCTTGATCACACCAGTAATACGGCTCCTCTGCCTCAGAAAAGAAAAGGGCTAAAACCATACTCATGAGCTTTAATCTTATTAGAAATCCATGTCTCAGCTGACCTTGCAACACTACTGATTGACTGCCATGAGTGACACAGGGTTGGAATTAGGGCGTCAGGGGAGCAAAGTGAGCAGCCAGAGAGTGGTTTGTGGGAAAATAGTATTGGCCTGGGGGGAAGAGAGAGCCTGAAACATTTAAAAGCAAACAAATGTATTAGGTGTTCTTATTAGTTTTCTCAAGAGTCTGTTATATATACAGACTCGGACAAATACTAATCTGTCTAAGTATATACTGGGGATACACATGGCTTATTCTCTGAATGTTTTCCCCCCTCTTGCAAATGTTCAGGACACTGAACATGAATCTGACATCCAGTACAGCGCTGTAGTTAAATGCAAATGGTGTGCTTTTCTTTTCAAAGTGCCATGTCAACATAAGTTAGGGCTCAGTTACAATTTCTGGGGCCAGCAGATTACACGGGCAGATTACCTGCCTTTCAGTTAATCTGCAATTTAGTTATTAATGTGAAGGAAGGTTTAAATCCCCAAACCGTTCGTTTTTCCTTCTCTGTCCAAGTTGATGTGGGCTGCCAAGCTTTGATCTCATAAATGCTTGCCCACTGGGCAGGGTCAGGAGGTGGAAGCAGACTGTAACCTGCCAGCTCAGAGAAAAAGGGGAATACAAGAGGTAGACCCTGGGCGAGACTGGTGCACTGTAAATAGTTTTAACTGATTTTAATGTTACATATTTTTTTTTTTACATGGTTGCAACCCTTTATGGAATTTTATAGTGAAGGTTGGATAAGAAATCTAATAAATCAGCATTATCACTGTTATCCTGGATAAACCTTGGTGGGTCATGCAAAGCCTGGTTGTTATAAACCAGAGGCAAACAACTTATGGTTCTACAGATGTTGGAGGACTCTACTTTTCATCAGCTCCACCTGATGATGGTCAGTGATGATGGGAAATTAAGTAAAAAACAACAACAACCCACATACATGGAAGAGTCATAGTTTGCTCACTACTGATTCACAGCATGGAATACTGTACATAGCAAAACTAAACAAAATTACGGATCTGGCTTCTCAGATCCGTAGTACACTTAACTTCTGAAAAATTCAGTTTGTTGGTGTTTCCAGTAAAATAATGGATGGTTGGCAACACTGTTTTCTGTCCAGTTCTAGACCTGTATCCTATGGTCTAGCCATAGCTGCCAAGTTATCCCCTTTTTTAAGGGATTTTCCCTTATGCTGAATAGGCTTCCTCGCGAGAAAAGGAAAAACTTGGCAGCTATGGGTCTAGCTGAGATGGCTTAGGTCTGCAATACTGTGTTCTGTTATTTTGTAATACATGCCACTGAACACAGTGATAACTATTTCTGAGTAAGCATTTGCAGACATTTAAACCTAGAAGCTATGTCGAAATGGTAGTAGTGAGGGCAGGATTAGATCCCTTGGGAGCGAAATCTTATTCCCAGTTGCCTCTTCAGTGTCAAACTTCCTGGTAGCAGTAGGCTTAAAATGTTCTCTTCCAAATAAGTAAATGACATTGGGATGGTGTTTGGTATGGGTATTCTGTGTATGCCTGGGCTTCTCATCGACCACTGTTATTTAGTTTTTCTTTGCAAAGTTTATCACCAGAATTGACAGGAAACAACCTGCATATAAAATTGAACACAATGGTTAAGCAGTTTCCCTGTAATGCATTAAATCTTGGGTTTAAATGTTTAAAGCTTACTTAGTAAGCACATTTGCACTACTGAAGTGTGTTTGCAATCGTTACTACATCCTATCAGTCCCTCACGTTTAGTGACTGATACCCATTAGGAAAGTATTTCTTGCTCTGCAAATCTCTCTCTCTCTCTTATGAATTCTCTATAATGTATAAAACCATGATTAACAGTGCAATCCTATATTTGTCTAGGATTATTTAGAAGTAAATCCTACTGAGTTCAATGGGACTTGCCCTCAAGTATGGGGCTATAATAGGGGTCCCCAAACTTACCCAGCTTCAGGCTGGTGCCCGCTGTGCTGATTGCGCAGCGGGCCGGAGGGTGGGGGAGCGCGTGTGAGTGCACGCCCATACGCGTGCACCCATGCTATTTCCGGCACACTTTTGGGTCAGAGGAACACTGGAAATAGCTTGTGCGCATGCGCACGGGCCTCCTCCGACCTGGAAGTGCGCCAGAAATGACGCTTGCACATGTGCGCAAGCTATTTCCAGTGCACATCCGACCTAGAAGCAGGCAGCGGGGCGCACCGGGGGCCGGATAAAAGAGGCCTTCGAGCTGTATCCGGCCCGTGGGCCGTAGTCTGGGGACCTCTGGGCTATAAGATTGCAGCTAAAGCTGCAATCCAATTCACAATTAAAGGTAAAGGTAAAGGTACCCCTGACTGTTAGGTCCAGTTGTAGACGACTCTGGGGTTGCGGCGCTCATCTCGCTCTATAGGCCGAGGGAGCTGGCGTTTGTCCGGATCATGTGGCTAGCATGACTAAGCCGCTTCTGGTGAACCAGGGCAGTGCATGGAAACACTGTTTACCTTCCTGCTGGAGCAGTACCTATTTTTCTACTTGTACTTTGATGTGCTTTCGAACTGCTAGGTTGGCAGGAGCAGGGACCAAGCAACAGAAGCTCACCCCGTAGCGGGGATTCAAATCGCCGACCTTCTGATCAGCAAGCCCTAGGCTCTGTGGTTTAGACCAGAGCACCACCCGCATCCACAAATAATTCACAATTATTTGCGAGTAAATCCCACTGAACTCAATGGGACATACTTCCAAGTGAATATGTAAAACATTGCTCTGTTTACTTAGCACATGTTTCTACTCACATCAGGGAACTTGCTGTTGCTATTATCACTAGTCTTTTTATATCTTTTTTTATATCCTTCGGCATTTCCCTTGAAGTTTCAATAACAATATTACCAGTGCAGCTTCAGCAAGAATGAGAAACCTATTTTGGCGAAAGTCCTTAGGCAGATATATCATCTTCTCTTAGGCTTGCCTTTCTACCAATGCAATATGCATTTAACAGCACAGGATAAAAACAATTATTCAGAAAGAACTATTTATTTTTTTGTGACCACAGCATATTTAGTTTTAATGACCCGCCATGGAATTTTGAATGTATGGATTCTTAGAAAAGACAAATAAAAGTAAACTTTATGAAAATAGCCCCAATCTAGATATATAGCACAATTCGACACTACCTAGATGAAACATACTGGGACTTACTCTGAAGTAAGTGTGCATACGATTGCAGCAGAAGGCACACACATACACAAGATGTCATCTTAAGGGTACACCTAAAGAAGGTATATGAAGAGGTTCTTCATTTAGAATGGCTAAATGAATAAAAGAAGAATAAAACTATAGATTTGGAAGGGATCCTGAAGGTCCTCTAGTCCAACCCTCTGCACTGAAGGAATCTCAACTAAAGCATCCATGACAGATGGCCACCCAAACTCTGCTCAAAAACCTCCAATGAAGGAGAGTCTGCCACCTCTCAAGGGAGACCATTCGACAGTCTGTCAGCTCTTACTGTCAGAAAGTTCTTCCTGATGTTTAGCAGGCTTCATTTTAATTCTAAGAAAAATGTCGTAAAATCAAACCAAATGAAGCAACCGCCATTACAGTAGGTGGTTCCATAGATGGCTTAATTGCAAACACTCACTTATTATTATTTTTTACCAAAGTTGTCCCACATGGTGTTATGAATTTCTAGGTGAATTGTGGGGCTTATTGTGAACTTTGGTTGGTCCTAATGAACTTGTTTTACTGATCTTGGGCTTAACCAGTTGTTTAAAAGAATCCTTTGGCATCTACAGAGTTTAATTCCCAATGTGTAAGGATCAGGGTTTTTACATTAGCACAAAGATTGTTTGGCTTGAAGTGACCCGTAATGTTCATTCTGCCCTTGCAAAAAACCCAAACTTTTAGTGTGAAAGCACTTGATATTAGGCAGGCCCATTCATGTAGTTTAGGCAATCCTAGCCGGACATGTTAATTTTATTACATAGATTTGTTTCTTTAAATCTGTTGGGCTGTATCCTACCAAGGTCTACTCAGAGCATACCAGTTATAAAGTTAATGGATCTAAGCTATCCTTGCCCATTAATTTCAGTGGATGTGCTCTGAGTAAAATATTGATTTTTAGCTATGTTTTGATAATGCTATTTTATCTATTATTATTCAAGGCTTTTTATTGCTATTTTTAAATGAGTACTTTATAACATTTTATGTAAACAACCTAGATTTTTTTATTAAGTGGTATACTGTATAAAACTTGCTAAATAAATAAATAAAACAAATAAACATGGGGCTGCTCCACAGCTCAGCACCGAATCCACCCAAGGATCCTTGGGTAAATCACTGTCTCACAATGCTGTTGTAATGATAAATGAGGCAAACTTTGCAAAGCCCGTTGTTCATTAAAAAAAGTATATAAAAACAATTGAGAATAATAATTCTGGGAGGTATCACAATTGAATAATAACAAAAGTAGTGGCCAGTATATAACTTTGTTTGCATTCCATTCAGAAAGCGAAAATACAACAAATGATTCCAGACATGTATATTAACATTTGATCTTGTTCTCCTAAAGGGGAGGTGTCATTTAAAGGATGGCCATCACCCATCCTTTGCTGTGCTTCAGAACACACATGTTAATCTGTCTACAAAATCTATATTTCACATTCAGAGGTTTGAAAACATAACAACAGCAAATGCTCTTTGCAGTATTGGTGTGTGTGCATGTGTTTGAAATTTAATATTGAACACACCTGAGAACATGGGAATAGCCTTTGGTGAGCTCATTTACTTGCAAGTAAACATGCTTAGGATTTAACTTTATTTTGGATTTGAACATCACGCAAATGGGCATAACTGTGCACATGATGTTTCCAGATTGCTGTGAACGTTAAGCACTGGGATTTATGGTCCTGTTTTAATCTCCCCCTCTCTTGCTCTGCATGTGTGTTATATATACTGTACATGTGCACACATCAAACACATATGCATGTAGCTGTATACACATGCATTTATATACACTGAAATTACAATAGTTATAGCTAACAAGGAAGACTAAGCATGTGACAAATTCCAATATTGATGCAGGGTGCCTGGGCCACAGCCCATGCTGTTAAGAAAAACAAATGTTATTAACGTGTTAAGGAGAAATACTTGCTAATAACTAGATAATTTTAAGAAGTTAGGTTCATACCATCTGTTAATCTTAGTTGTGATTAAAGAGGTAAATCCTAATGGCCATTATTCCTAATGACAGGACCAAGCAGGCTTAAAGCATTAGCCGTCGCAGGCTGAAGAGGAGAAGCAATGAAGGATATCAGCAATCTTAGCTGCAATTGAGGAATTGCCCCGTCTTCCACACAACAAAAGTGATACAAAAGAATTACACCCTCACTAAAGTCTATTTCCTCGTATAATCACACAAAATGATTTTTCTTAAATATGATAATAAATCACAGCAAAAAATCAATGTGGCAGGGCCCAACTGCTATGGCCTGATAACGCATCAATCAATATTTAGTATTTAGATTTTAATTAATACATAGCAGTGCAGAGGCCTTTTAAGAGAGAAATATTATCACAGATAAAAAATCCTGCACTGTTAGCATGCAAAAGTTGTTGCTCATATCTGTCATTGATCAATCTGCCGCTGTTGTGATTAAAAACCCTTGAAAATATCAGACAAGAGCATAAAACAGATTGAACCAAGCAGAGCACGTTGTAGGAACCTCAGCATTGCAAAGCCACTAGAAAAGGATGCCGGGTAAAACTGGTTTACAAGGAGGGAAATACTGTTGGCTGAACACAGGCCATCTCATTGTAAAAAAATATCCTTAGTATTTTTTAACAAATGCAGTACAGGAGAAATAAAACAGCCAATGTTTGAAGGCAGCTCTGTTTAGGGAAGTTTGTGTGGCATTTTGATGTATTTTAATCTTTGTTGGAAGCCGCCCAGAGTGGCTGGGGAAACCCAGCGGCGGGATGGGCGGGGTACAAATAAATTATTATTATTATTAAGCAGAAAGTTGCTTACTAATTGCATTTAACACATTCTCTACTGCAGAATATAAAACAAAACATTGTAACTGAACCCGAACATTAATTTTGACCTTCCCTTCCTTCTTTCTGCCGATATGCTCTCTTCGCGGAATGGGTGCGCTTTGCAAACTTCCTGAGGGGAAACCTCAATTCCCTGTGAAATAGTCATGCCCATTGCATCTCAACATTGAGAAAGAAAATGCCATAAGGAGGAGTCAAGTATCATATGACCATAACCACAAACCCAATGTAATACAAACCCACATGCTATAACAGCACAATTTGCACTGCTGCTGCGGAGCCTGTGCTTGCATTTTGATTATCAGACCACTGTAAATGGATCTTAAAAAGGTAAAGGGACCCCTGACCATTAGGTCCATAGGAGCAAAGTTTCCCCCCCCCTTTAAAAAGATTTATTAACTTATAGAGACATAACACTTAGTTTATTTAGTTCTCAAAGAACTTCAGATAATTTGAAGGTTCTGGATTTGAATGGGCTTTCTCAACGAGGATCTGGGCTTGGACATGAGTGACATTGCATGGAAAAGGAATGGGTGTTATATATGACCTGTCTGCTTCAATCCTGTTGGCAGTCTGGCGGCGATGTTATGTGCTAGTTGAAGCTTCAGCATTGTTTTCAAAGGAAGCCCCACATAAACAGCATCGCAGTAGTTCAGTCTTCAGGTTACCCGAGCATAGATTACTGCCGCCAAGTTATTCCTGTCCAGATAGGGTTGTAGTTGGGCCACCAGCCTAAAGAAGTGGAAGGCACACTGAGCCACTGAGGCCACTCGTGCCTCAATTGACCTCAATGTATCCACAAGAACCCCTACAAGAACTATAAACTTGCTCCTTCTGAGGGAGTGTGACCCCATCTAGAGCAGGCTGCACACCACTCAGCCAGACGAAAGAATCACCCACCAAGATTATCTCTGATCTCTGTTCTGTCTGTACTGCATGATCATAAGACTCAAAAAGTGATGCTTAATTTAATTAATGCAGGGTGTGCTTCCTGGTTGGGAACCATTTACTCACAATGGGAGATTGCTGTCCAGATTGCTTGCATTAAATAGAACACTGCATTGTGGAGTTAACTAGACTAGGGCGCAACCTCTGTTCCTGGTTGGCATGGGCCTATAGCTTATGCCAGTGCTGACACATGCTGGAGGCGCTTTCCCTGATAACCACAATGATGCTCTCATTGCTGAGAGCAAAGCCAAATCACATAGACATAAGAGCTAGCCAGAGCTTCTTCACTGGCAAATAACACTCTAGCAACTGATGCCCATCACTCCTGCTATGAATAAAATTCCAGAGCTGCTGCACTTCCCCACATCCTCGCTCCTATACACAACTGGTTTCTGGAAGAGAAGCCAGAATTGCTCATGAGTATATGTAGAGAGGCCAACACATGCACACCATGCTGGCAATAGATATGTGGTTTTACTCTACAGTGGTACCTCTACTTACGAATAACTCTACTTACGAATGTTTCTACTTACGAATGGAGCTCCGTCCACCATCTTGGATGTGGTTTAGATAGGATTTTTTCTACTTACGAATTTTTTGATAGGGTTGCTTCGACTTACGAATTTTTTCTCCCAATGCATTCCTATGGGATTTGACTTACAAATTTTTTCAACTTACGAATGTGTGTTCAGAATGCATTAAATTTGTAAGTAGAGGTACCACTGTAATTCTACCATTCCCATGCCCCTCAGATATGAATGGAAAGTCAAGTATAATGTTGGAAAGATGAAACACTAATGAGCCAGGCCTGCAGAGCTTCAAACATATTTCAGTGTAAATTCAACAGTTTCTCTACCTACATACCTACTTACACACACAAAAAAAATTCCATGCTGTTTGTGCATTAAAGCTCTCATAAGCACAGCCTGTTGGCCTCATAGACTTTCCCGGGTTGTTGATGTTCGATTTACATGGAAAGAATGAACTGATTGTTGTAAATGAATGTTTGGCTGCTGCAACACCAGAAATGGTTGTTTGCTGTCAGCTCTATGGTACCAAAAAGCCCCCGAACCAACCAAACCTCCCCCAAACAGTTGATGATCCATGTTTAATTCTGCGCATTTTAATATTGCTTATGCATCTTTGGGAAGAGATAGGGAGATAGTGCAGATGTGTGCGAGTGTACACATAAGCAGACATCTGCCACAGCGTCTGTTTTGCACACACATAAAAGTGCCCACGCACACAGGTATAAGCATATGTATTCAGTCTCTAGATAATCAGAGACACAGATAAAATAAAGCTTCTCGAATGACAGACATTCTGCAGACAGGGTTGTTAGTTTATGTAGGCTATAGGCAGAGTCGACTGGAAAATTTTGATCACTTTAATTTACTATATCCAGCATGCCTGCTGTACTCATCCAGCACTTTTATCAAGCCCTGTGAGGTGGTATTGATTTTTTTATTTTCTATGTAGGATAAGAAGACAGAGAGTTAGGAGCAAGAGTGAATGAAGAACTTTCCTCAGATTACTGCTATTCTCTAGCTTATTGCATCCTGTCGTTTGTAGTTTCAGATGATGTCCAGTATGTCAGGGTTGCTTGAAGCAATAAACAGGGTGAATAACAATGGAAAGGCGAGATGAGAAAGATTGAAAAAAGGAAAAAAGAGGCAGCCAAGAAAGTAAGAAAGTGAATGTGAGAAATAGGGAGAGGTGGGTGGGCAGAGGAGGGGGGAAGCAGAGGTTGAGAAAAAGTGTCTGCAGTGTAGAGAGCTTGATGAGTGCATTCCTTTAAAGTAGCTATATAACAAGTCATGACAGTTTTTCACCAAACAGCTAAAATGTAAAACCCATCAGGTAGCGAAATAATGGAAACAGTGCCCTTTATGTTTTATTATTTTGCTACTGGAAGCAGCAAAGCAAAGCAAAGCAAAACAAAACAAAGAAAAAAGTGTTTAAGAGTGATATTTTTATTTTTTATTCCCTTGAATTAGCAGCTGGGCTGTTGTGAAAAGATGGATTTCTTTTTCTTTTTTCTTTTGGTAGCCTAGCCTCAAAAACCTCTGTAGAAACCGTTAGAGATTCTAAATTTGCAAGTGATGCACTGTTTCAATCATAGTCCTTCAGGATCTTGAGCTTTGGGGGCATTTTTGCTGACCATCAACTCCATGGGATAAAAATCGATTTACAGTAGAGAATGTGCTTCACCTGTTTATAAAGGATGGCGAACTGTATTCTGGCTGATGCCTACCCTGCTATATATAAATATAGATTTTGCTTTTCTCTACTATGCAGGCAAAAGTGGATTGCCACCAGCACATTACACCAGTCATTCAGCATCCTTCAGTTCCTTCAGCTTTCTGGATACAATTAGCAGTGCTGGTTTTAATCTATGAAAACTAAAATGGCTTTTACATACTGCAGCAATGGTCTTCTTCCCTATTTCACTCATGATTTCTATGGTCAATCAGAAACAGTGCCATGTGCAAACCATCTGCAAATGACAAGGAAGGCAATATACATTTTGGAATCCTCTTCCCCTGGAAGTCTGACACTGTTGACACTGTGTCTGACACTGACTTGAAAATCAGTATATTTGTTATCTGAACAAAAGTTTCGGGGCCAGTCATTATTTTATTTTTTAGTGGTATGTTTACTTACAGCATTCCTGGGCACTTCTGGGGACCCAGGAAGGGGCCTACCTGGGTTGGTCTGCCTTTTAAAAGCTGGCACCATTTTATTTTCTCACAAATACTCAGACATAGATCTCGGGCATTGTGGGAAATTTAAATAGTGGTTCCTAGCCACTTGGATTGCAAGTTTGTACTATTGTTGTTGCTTACTGCCACAGTACCAAGATAGATTCAACTGTCGGCTCACTCAAACCTGATGCTGCTTATCTTTTTAAGACATAATTTATACTTTAGATATCTCCACCCCCTCCACTATTTATTGATGTTAAATGTGCAGATTAAAAGTGCAACGAGCGACTGATCAAATAAATTAACATCCACATTAATGGCCATCACTTGCTTGGATTGGAATATTTATTGACATTGCTGGTAGTCAGTTGTTATTTTTTTGATAGAATAAAACAACGTAGCTGTCGAGGAATTTAAGTCAAAAGGCACCTTCAGACAGTTGCCGTTTTCGGGTGGGATTCAATCAAATCCTGTCAAATTCAGGCTGTGCAATTGAAGCTTTTGTGAAAGAAACATGCTTTCATCAAAGATCCCCAAAATGACAGTGATGGAGCCATGCACAGTGAAGTGTGGGGTAACATTTGCTTTGACACAAAGTCATCTAGCCTCCCTGCAAGCAAATCAGTCTGGATGCTCATTAAAAAGGTCTCCTGGAAGTGACCAAGGACTCAGGCATCTTGTTTCCTGTGCTGTTACATCTCCTTACTGGTTGAATGGGCTACTGGCCAGATCTTTCACATGTTGTAGTGCTACTCATATAATGGACATTGCTGATCCTTAGTCCAATTTTATTCGGTGACCCGAAGAGCCAATGGTTGTATATAACCATTGTTCCAGACCAGTCTTGGCTCATCACTCAGATCAAGGTTTTACCAGGAATATTTCACTAGTGCAATTTTATTTCCATTGCATATCTTTTTATTTTAAGTTACAGGTAGGTAGCCATGTTGGTCTGCCGTAGTCGAAACAAAATAAAAAAATTCCTTCCAGTAGCACCTTAGAGACCAACTGAGTTTGTCATTGGTATGAGCTTTCGTGTGTATCTAAAGAAGTGTGCATTGCACACGAAAGCTCATACCAATGACAAACTTAGTTGGTCTCGAAGGTGCTACTGGAAGGAATTTTTTATTTTTATTTTAAAACAAAGGTACTCATTACATTACCACACACACTCAATCAATCAATCAATCAATCAATCACAAGAATCACAATGAATGCAGGATTTATTATTCTGTCAGTGTGCCTGGATCCTGCGTTACATCTGAATGGCTAGTAATAATAATATTATTAATGTTATTAATCATAATTAATTAATTTTTTGTACCCCACCCATCTGTCTGGGTTGCCCCAGCCACTCTGGATAGCTTCCAATGTAATATAAGAAAGCATAACTAAACATCAAACATTAAAAGCTTCCAAATACAGTATAGGGCTGCCTTCAGATGTCCACGGAAGGTTGTATAATTGTTTTATCTCTTTGACATCTAGGACTGCACCCCTTCCTAGAAAAAGCAGATCTAGCCACTATTGCACAAGCCTTAAATCAGGGTTGGAGAGATGTTGCTGGATTCCAAATCCCATCATGCCTAGCCAGCAGGGCTAGTCAACAACAACTGGAGGGGCACAGGTTTTATAGTTGCACCTAAGATGAGTACAGTAGGCATTTTGCAGGGGTTGAGTTGTGGAGTTTATTACTGAGCTAAAACTGTGAATAATTTGAAGTTCTTTTATATTTTGTGTTGTGTTTTTAAAGGCAGAAGGGGATAGGTAGAAGGGAATCCTAGTCTGAATTTCACCACTTCCAAATATACGACAAGAGCTTTCAGAGTAGGTCACCTCAATGTATTTTGCCATTTAAGCTTAAGTACTAAGGCACTCAGGGACGCGGGTGGCGCTGTGGGTTAAACCACAGAGCCTAGGGCTTGCTGATCAAAAGGTTAGTGGTTCGAATCACTGCGACGGGGTGAGCTCCCATTGCTGGGTCCCAGCACCTGCCAACCTAGCAGTTCGAAAGCACCTCAAAGTACAAGTAGATAAATAGGTACCACTACAGCGGAAAGGCAAACAGCATTTCCGTGTGTGGCTCTGGTTCGCCAGAAGCAGCTTTGTCATGCTGGCCACATGACCTGGAAGCTGTACGCCAGCTCCCTCGGTCAATAACGTGAGATGAGCGGTTATTGGAAGAGGAGCTTTAACCCTCCTGTGCCCAACTGCAATGCCTATGGGAATCATAGCTTCTCATGACAATTACCCTTAGAACTTAAAACAACAACAAAAACCACACTGCTGCCGCTGCACACCACACATTTAATATAATGTGTAAGTAGATGCCAAAGGATGTTGCTTCCTAGCTTCATTCTTGAAGGGATATGTGCTCTGTGATTAACCTTCCCTTTTCCTGTATTAATATGGTTCAACTTTACAGAAACTTTACAGAAAAAGTAGAGCTAAAAAAGAACACACAGGTTACGACAGAGGCTGGGGAAACAGAAAGTCAGGCAGAGCAAAACTTCACTAATCCACGTGCTCCTTGCTTTCAGAGCTGCAGACATTTTTGAAGTTCTCTTTAGGACCATGAGGGCTAGAAACTTTTATAAATTATGTTTAAAACAACTGAACATCACAACACTCAGTGAAGCTTTGCAGCCAAAGGAAATGTTCACAGTAATGTCTGAGAGCAGGAAATGGCTAATGAAACTAGCCCTCTTCAGGTGTTATGTCCCTCACATAAAGAAGGGGAGAGAGGGCAAGCATGCTAGCTCCATCCTGTCATGCCACTGTGCCCCTTCCTGCCACGTGTCGGCATGAGCCTGCTGCAGATTGTTTTCCCTCCAATATCTGGGACTCACAAAACTATCTACCATAATTGTCTTTCTGTCATTTGTCATAGCATCCAGTGAGCATCTGCTCTGCCCAGAGAATCCTTCTGAACAGTTCCAGATACAATATAAAACAGAACAACTGCATCCCTTTTATGGTTCATTTTCAGCCGTCTTCTCCAACTGACCACCTTGCTATTAGGGACAACTGTCATTGAAAGCCAGCGCTCAGTGCCTCAAAAAAGCCATCAAAAACAGTGCTTTCTGCCAGCTTCCTAATCTACAAAAAATATATATGTTAGAGCCAAATTAAAAATACCAATCATTAAGCCTGGATTTCACAACATTATGACTCTAGTCATTGCTCCACCTGTGATTATGTAATTGTCACATTTAAAATCAGTAAAATAAACAACCATAAAGCCCACCACCCTATTACACCAACCAATATACCACCTGCAAATTCACTAGTGTTTTAGATGTCATACAATGCAAACACCCATGTTTTTGTTTGTTTTTTAACAGAGTATCTTGGAAAAACACACCAAAGGACTTTTTACTCACTTCAGAAATTACACCACAGTTGCATCAGGGATGAGGGGTGGGTGTGTAGAGGAGAAATAACACAGAGGTAGAGGAAACATCACTCGGTTTCCCCAAGATCTCTCTGTTGACTTGAAGAGAAGAAGGCATAGACCCATGTGAAAAACAAAAACAGTGTCCATATCCCTCCCTCAAATCACTATGCTTGGAGTATCCTGGGAAAATAATTCACTGTGATTAAATCCTAGACCTTTCCATCAAAACAGACAAACCCACCTCGCCAGTCCTTCCCCACTTGAACTCAGGGCATTTCCCTAGTAAGCTAGGTTTTGCTTTTTTATTTTTAAAGAAATAATGCAATCATAACTTTGAAGATCCAAGCCCACAGAGCACCTTGGGAGTTCAGGGAATGCCTGATCTGACTTGAGACACCTTGTTAATGACACAATCCAACTCAGGCATTCAGCTCACCTCATCCGACTTGTAAATCAGGAAGTACACATCACTGAAGCACACCCTCATGGACACCTACTTCAGTTGGTAACTAAGCCTCTTTTTCAGAGGAAGAGACTTTGGCATTGTTTTGTATGCCCTGGTATTCTTTTGTCTTACTCTTGTCACACAGTTTACATGCCACTATCAATTGTCCTGTACTGTACTAGGAGCAGGGCTTTTTCAGTGGTGTCCCCTGGTTGTGCCATTCCTGGAAAAAAATATGCTAGATCTGCTCATTTAGGAGGAAAGTAAAAACAACAACATGGCATCTGTTCTGTAGGTTTCTTCTTTAAATGTCAGTTCCCATTTATGCTCTTTGCTTTAGGCTGAAATCCTAAACATAGATACTTGGGCCTGTCTGAATGTGTTGCTGTTTACTTCTCAGTGGTTAATGTAAGTGGTTAATTCCAAATTTAGTTATGTGTATCTATCTGATCTGACTATAAAATGTGTTCATTAAAAATGGTAGCTACCCATTTAACCAGCTATTAGAAGACAGGATTTTAGAAATGCCATGTTATCTTAAGTAAGTGTGATTATAGTCCCTATGTTTCAAAGTTTGGCTTTGTTATAGTTGAAAAAAAACAGAGGCAGTTTTAATTGTCCAGTAACACTGGCAGGTATCTATAAACTTCAAGAGCTGTTTTTGAAGATACTCCCCCCCCCCCCCCGCTCTGAGGTACAACCCAGATTTCATTAGTTGGCTAACCAGATTATAAGAAGCCTGTAAATAGAACAAATGATTCCACATGATCCAGGTTATTTCCAAACAGTCATGCAAAGATATAACTGAAATAATTTAGACATATGGATAAGAACCTTCAAAATCAATAGTGCTGGAAGAAATGAAACATATGCTGATGCAATCAAACAGAATTGAATTTCATACAAATGTTAGCAAATCTATATCAGATTATCACGGCAAAAACTTCATTTTCATTGATTTATAATGTATTATTATTGTTTCCACCAAACTGCCATAGACAGCCATTTAGCAGCTGCCAAGCGCCTTAAGGGTAAATAAAGGATATCACTGATGGTGCTGGGATATAGTCGTTTAAGTGTCTAATAATTCACAAATGCAGCAGGTATGATATTCTGTTTCTGTATATTCTTTAGTGTTTTACTTTCAGTCTAATTTATTAATTCTGAAAGCAACAAAGGATGACATTCTCAAGAAAACCTTTATTTTAAGGCTGTAAACTGGGCAGCCTTTAAAAATATTTTTTGTTGTTGTTGTAAAAGCATAAAACCATGTGTAAGGTGCCAGACTTGGGGGAAATGAACAGATTTGGGACTCCTGCTTACAACTCCTGATCTTTGAGGATGGAGGTTTTGGAGGAATCAGTGTAATAGTTTCTTTCGTCTATTGATCCAATGTCTTGTAGCAGCTCGATGGGTGGGGTATAGTAGTAGTAGTAGTAGTAGTAGTAGTAGTAGATTGAACAGAATCAAAACAAAGGAAATGAACTTGATGAACAAGGATGGGTGTCCCTGTGAAAGACATGTTTGTCTAAGTCTCTAATTGTTTGTGTAACTGATATTTGCGTGTGTAGACCTTTTTTACCACTCCCCAAAATAAATTCAGACAAGACTCAAACTTTTGGTTTGGTTTTTGGCAGAATTTAGGCCACAACATTATTGATTACAATCAAGTGAGTGGTGGCATAGGCTCTGGTTCAACTAGCTCCCTACACCCTTGCAGGCAGTGCTGACTCTGGGCACCAACCATAGGTCAGCCTCGGGTGAACACCTGGGACAGTGGAAAGCAGGAGCCCTGCTGGTCCTCCACCCAGATGCCCCCTGGACTCAGGCTCCGGGCACAACCCCTCACAGGGAAGACCAAGCATGAGTCTGTGGATTCCTTGCATAGGGATGGCCAGAGCGCTCTGCCACCCCATCACCTGAACCAGAGCCTGTCCGCAACCTTACAAGTTGTGGCTATTTGCTACGTGGCAAGCGAAACCCAAATGGCACCAGCCAATCAGCCAAGTGAGGAAAATTCCTGCCGTGCCCCTGTCCCAACAACAGATGACACACGACGGTATAACAAGGTCAAGTGCAAGCCCTAAATATAGGGAGAGGTGGGCGGGTGTTCCAATGCACTGAGCCCAAAAGAGGAAGCTCAGGGACACATGCATGGGCTTAAATCGAGGTCGCTCAATCGATTTGACTGGCATCCCATTGGCCCCATTGCACCCAAGATCGAGGGACCTCCAATTGTGGCCATGTTGTGGCCATCCAAACATTCCCACCCACAACACAGGGTCTGGTTGCCAGGTCGCACCACAACACGTGCCCTCTTTTTAGGGAGGACCCGATTTATACTTGTAAACCTCTTAAAAGCCTATATTGGCATTAAGCAGTATATAAATTGTAGGATTCTGGACAACCAGAAGAAAGTACTTCTTCATGCAGCACATGGTTAAAGTATGGAATTCACTCCCATAAGAGGTAATGATGGCCAACAACTTGGATGTGTCTAATAAGAGAATTAGACACATGCTATCAATGGCTGCCTTTGTAATGTTGATATTCCAGATTGATAGCTGGATTAGTCCAAACATCCAGCTATCAATCTCTTCTACTTTCATCTTGAGCCAATATACTGGTTCTAGTGCCAGCACCACCACTAGTCCACATGCACATACGTAACAATGGGAGTCATGTAGAAAATTGTTACATATGTGCATGTGGTCTAGTGGTGGTGCTGGCACTAGAACCAGTATATTGGTTCAAGATGTCTAGCATAGACTCCTAATGTACCCTATGAGCCTTGTATTGGGATTACATATAAGTTACCACAGATCAGGGATTCTAAGAACTTGGTTTAGAAGGGGGAGTTGCTCTTTGCTGCTCTACTACAAATTGCCCAGAGCTATAGAGTTGGACCATAAAGAAGGCTGATCGCCGAAGAATTGATGCTTTTGAATTGTGGTGCTGGAGGAGACTCTTGAGAGTCCCATGGACTGCAAGAAGATCAAACCTATCCATTCTGAAGGAAATCAGCCCTGAGTGCTCACTGGAAGGACAGATCGTGAAGCTGAGGCTCCAATACTTTGGCCACCTCATGAGAAGAGAAGACTCCCTGGAAAAGACCCTGATATTGGGAAAGATGGAGGGCACAAGGAGAATGGGACGACAGAGGATGAGATGGTTGGACAGAGTTCTCGAAGCCACCAACATGAGTCTGACCAAACTGCGGGAGGCAGTGGAAGACAGGAGTGCCTGGTGTGCTCTGGTCCATGGGGTCACGAAGAGTCGGACATGACTAAACGACTAAACAACAACAATAGATCCCAATCTACCCACTCCTAGTCTCGATTATATCTACGTTAGGAAATCTGCACATTCATCATCCCTTATCTTCTGTCTTTCCCTTTATCCACACCACTTCAGCCCATACTTCTCTTTTGGTAGGCCCACACATCTAGCGAGCACCGTGTGGATACAACTCTTTGCACAGAGAAGGATTGAGGCATCTGTGAGAATAGGCTCCATTCAACAAATGTGAAAAGGTTTTGACATATTTTAATATACATTTTAAGTGTTTTTGTTTAAATAGAAAACAAAACAGAGGCTGAACTACATTTTAATATCTAAAGGCATATAAGCCACCCGTTTCTGTTTAACTTAGGCCCTCTTGAAATTTCCATTTGGGCTTTTGTTCACCTTTATTAATTCATGTTCATGCTTTTGAGTACATGTTCTCCTTTATTAGTTCAACTCAGCAGGGTTTTTCTCCCCCCCATGTGACTTTTGCATTGAAGCAGGTGATCAGATTCCATTGCAGTGAGATACAATTTAACCAGAAAATAATTCATTAACAGGACAGAAACAGTAGTTCTTCCTGATAGCCTCAGTTTTTATAGGCATGAATATTAGAATATTTGCAAGTGGAGACTTGCATAAATTTGTGAATGTGTGTGTGTGTTTAATACTTTCTCCTTAACCACCCCACCTTATACTTTTGAGAAATATTTTATAGATACATAAAAGGGTGGACAGTGTAAAAGGTATGGAAGCCTTCATAAATGCTGTTGTGTGTCAGTTACATGTGCTCTGCAACCATATCTGTGGCCAATAATTAGTTTCTATTACATCAACATTATAGCTCCACCAAACTGTGCCACCATGCAACCCTTTTTCATTTCAGCTGGGTGAATGGAGATTTTGCTGCAGAACACTTGGTATCTTCCAGTGTAGATCTGACAAACAGTAATTAAAACTTCATAACTAAAACATCATAATTAAAACATCCTAAAAATGTAAGATCAACTAGCAGTAGACAACTTTAGACCGAGTGGTTCATGTGATGCTTATCATATGTGATGTCATAATATTGAGTGTCTTACATACTTTGAGGGCCATATGTTTGGGAGGAAAGTGGCATATAAATGCCTAAATAAAGAAAGTACACAGAGTAATAATGGATCAAATGAAATGAAATAAAAAAGCAATGGGACAAAGCATGCTGCCATATACATGCCCTATGGAATGACATGCTAAGTGGTGTCCTGTATTAAGTCTGTGGCCATTCATAAGAACAGGGTAATGTTTTTCCACCAGATCATTTGACTTAATCAGCCACATTTCTAAGGATGATCATTTGAGTAAACAATGACTGTTTTCTCTGCCACATACTGCATTCACAACAGGATGCTTTTTAGTTATAAAAAGGAATAACCAGATGAAATGGTGGCAATCACTGTAATAGATTATCTAGGATTAACTCCTAGTATAGTCTGCACCCAGGACAGAAATAAAATTCAAAGCAGTCATGTGTATATAGCTATAGATATAGATCTATAAGATTTGTGGAAGTACAAAATAGTTCTGCAATTCTTTCCTAGTGTATTGTGAGACACTCAGAAATAAAATAAAATCAGTTGGAACAATGAGAGCATTGTCAGAGGACTGCTCGTCTTTCCTTTCCTTGCAAGAGTTTCTGCATCCCACTTGTAATTTTCTGTTTCGGGGCCTGAAAAAACTTAAGTAGAATAAAGCAAACAAACAAGCAAAATACAATAATCATAATCAATTTTACTTGGGGAAGCATGTAGTTCTAGTCTCAGGGAGGTTTCCATTAGCAGCAAACATTTAGACTGTACTTCAACGATTTGTTGTAGGAGATAAATACATACTTGTGAAGGTGCAGTTTGATTAGGTCAAAGGAAATGTTGTGGACTCATATTCTAGCCCATCATCATCTTGGAAAAGAGCCATTTGTCCAGAAGCACAACTGACAGCTAGAATGCGGTAAAAATAAAACAGCTAATGAGATTCACTGAACATAGGCCATGTGGGCAGTGAATCAAAGTGTCTTACCCTATTAACCTGTATGGCACAGCTGTAGTTTAGCTTTTCAAAATCTCTGATTGTTTTGCTTCATTATAATCAATGAGAATTAAGGGAAGAAGGCCTGTCTTTTCTGCTGGGGAAACCTTTGCCATATTCAACATTTCAGGCAACTATCTTGCCAATAGTTACCACAAAAGCATATTAATATCTGACAGTATTGTCTGAATTTTCACATGGTAGATCTGGATCTTCTCTCCAGGTTAGGTACTTTGGTGTTCTGGTCAAAGTGTTGCATTGCAGCTAGCCATGTGATGAATAAATAGGACTGCCCAGTTCAAAAAGTGAGCCCGCCTTTATTCTGGTGCTCCAACTCAGGGTGGAGCTAAACAACAACAACAACAACAACAACAACAACAACATGCCACTCATCCGACTGGGTTTCCCCAGCCACTCTGGGCAGTTCCCAACAAAATATTAAAAACACAATAAATCATCAAACATTTAAAACTTCCTTATAAAGGCTGCCTTCAGGCATCTTCTAAAAGTCAAACAGTTGTTTATTTCCTTGACATCTGATGTTCCACAGGGTGGATAGAAGGCCCTCTACATGGTTCCCTGTAACTTCACTTCTCACAATGAGGGAACTATCAGAAGGCCCTTGGTGCTGGATTTCAGTGTCTGGGCTGAACAGTGGGGATTCAGGTATTGTCAGGATGCTGTCAGCAGCTTCCGGCTGATTGCTTAGAAAAGTATAAAGACAAGGGAAGGTTTCTTACTGTCCTTTTTTATTCAATACAGTGGTACATCGACTTACGAATTTAATCCGTTCCGAATGCACATTCGTATGTAGAAAATTTTGTAAGTCGAATTGCGGTTTCTGATAGGAATGCATTGGAAATTGATTAATTCATTCCGGAGCCTAGAAAAAAGCCCCAAAGCTCCTGAAAAAATGGCCGCAGTGGTCTCGCACCACAGAGCAGGGAGCGCAGCGGCAGCGAGGGCAATGATCCGGCAGGAGGCTGGCAGGGCAGCGGCAGTGAAGAGGGCTGGATGAAAGGCTCCCTTGAAGATGCAGGAAGTGCGGTGGCGGTGGGCGAAAAGTGGAGCGCTGAGATGCGACCGCTGATCAGCTGTTCTGCGGCTTTAAAGCAGTCTCCCTCGGCGAAGCCGGCAGAGTGGCGGTGGCGAGGGCAACGATCCTCTCGCTGCGCTCCCTGCTCCCTTCGGATGTCGAAAAAATTTGTTAGCGTGCGGCCATTTTTTCCCTTCGTAAGTAGAGTATTTCATAAGTAGAGTCATTCATAAGTCGAGGTACCACTGTAATTAGAGAGAGGCTATAGAACCCAGCCTCTTGGATAATGGCATTGTCGCCTCGCTTCCTCCTCCTCCTCTCCCATTATTTCCCAACTTTCCCCCTCATCTGCCTCTGAACTCTGACCTCCTGTAAACCACTGTTGTAAATCTATACTGTCTTCCTCTTCCTCCTCCCTGGAAGGGTCAGGGTGGGGAGGCGGTCTCTACCATTCGTCCTCTGCCCAGACCCTGACAGGTATACTGGGTCAAGGCTGTGTAGGGCTTTAAAGGTCAGCACCAACAGTTTGAATTATGCTCAGAAACATACTGGGAGCCAATGTACATCCTTTAGGACCAGTGTTATATGGTCCTGGTAGCTGTTCTCAGTTACCAGTTTAGCTAGTGTGTAGCTGATGGCATTCATGAGATGGCGCTACCACTGAAAACAATAGTGTTAGGTTGAGGTTTCTCCTCTGTTACCAGAACTTACTTGTCTTGCTTCCTGAAATCTTTTGCATACACAGCATTTATCCTATTGGTAACTTATGGGCAAGTCTTAATGTTACAAGGAGAGGGAGTAAACTTGACCCGAGGCTCCCATTTTAAAGAACTGACCTGAATTTCAACCCCTGCTTTAGATGTTTTGTGATGGCACTCTAAATGTTGAAGTTTGAGCTGGGCACAGGATGAAGCCAGCTGCTATGCTAATCCAGTTAACCACATCTTGACAAGTGAGTTTGGTTGTGCGAATGAGACCTTAATCTTAGTTTAAACTGGTGTGAAAGGAAATTCAGCTCTACCATATGTTGATTTCATTAATCTCAGGAAGCTTAAGAAGTTAAATTAACAATGACCTTTTCCTTAGGACTAGGTGATAACACAAGACATACTTGGACTCATACAATAGCATATGACATCACCTCTCAGTGTTTAGAAAGTGTTTTTCACATGATGGTACATTGAGTTTTCCTTTTATGCAAAGTGAAGTTTTAACTAAGTCAGGATGTCTTAAAATCTCTTAGCACGGGGGGGGGGCAACTCCCAAGAGACTGTGATCTGCTCACAGAGTTAAAAACTGGTGGTGATCTACCCCCTTTTTGGAGGTTCAGGTCAAAAATTTTGAGTTTTTTTTAGGGGAGTCAAAGTTGTTGAGCTTCTTTGGGGGGGAGCCAGTGGTCTACCAGTGATCTACTGGTAGATCACGATCTACCTGTTGGACATACCTGCCTTAGCAGAATCATATCTTTCCTTAGAATGACAGAAAGCTCTAACACATGTGCTGGTTGGAAACCAATTATACAAGACTTTTCTCCTGCTGCAGTGCATTTATTTATGCATGTATTACCCTTCCAAAGGTTTTCATCTCTTGTTTTATGCTGCGGTATTAATAAGAAATTGTGCTGATTTGCAGAGTTTCCTTCAGTTTCATTTTAGATTGTCAGAATCTAAATCCTGCCACTGGTGAATGGCTGAGCATGGATGACCAAATCTGATCAGGATGACCAAATCTGATCAGATTGTTGAGGTTTTGACATTCCAAAATGGACATTTTAAATTGTAATCCTATTCACCCTCACTTGTTATTAAATCCCACTGAACTCAGTGGGGCAACTGTATGAGTAGCTATGCACCACACTGATAGGCTGCAATCCCTAAGCACATTTACTATGGAGTAAGCCCTGTTGGATTTGGTTTCCTCCAATATGCATGTATAAGATTTTACTATGGGTTTTGAGCCTAATGAATATCTGGATGGGGATGTATTCTGAAACAGTCAGACACTGTGTGTGTGTGTAAAAATTATATCCTGCTTGCAATTATGGGCTGCAGTTGTGTTGGGTGGCACGTTAAATCAACCCTGCTTATTACAGATATTACACTACACAGCAGCCCACACATTTCTCTCTGAGTTCAGTTTCCTATACATGATCTTAATAGAGGTCTACTGAAGTCAGTGAAAATATTCTAATTGATTTAACAGCTTTAGATCGAGTCCCGTGGTTATAAAGCAAAACCCCTACATTTCCGCCCTGCAGGGGTGGTCTCAATTAGCTGTCTGTGGCCAGTTCCCTGTGGACAATTGTGAATTGTCCATAGTTACAAACCCCTAATGTTATATGTTATATGTTACATATATATAATGTATAACATGTATATATATATATGTATGTTACACACACACACACACACACACACACACACACACAAACACAAACACACACACAGAGGATGTTTTTAGGTTTTCCTGGTGGCATTATCAAGGATTTACATTAGAAAGTTAGCATGAATTCCTAGCACCTGTAAACCAGTGAAATAAGTATTTTTCAGCTTTTTATTACAATTATTTAAAAAGTTAAAGCTCAAGTTAAAGCATAATAACAATGGTTGAAAAACAAACAAAAACAGGATAAAGGCAGCAGCAAACATTTGTGATAAAAACTTTACCAGGTGGTAAAAGAAAGTACAAAGATATTCACCGATTGTGAAATGATATTAAATTAGGTGCCAGGCAAGCTTCTTTAGTGAGACAGTTCCATAAACTGGGTGCCACAACAGAGAAGGTCTTCTCTCCTTCTTTCCTCTGGTTGCCATGCATATCACATCAGAACATAGCTGCCCTTATGCTGAATAGGCTTCCTCGCGAGAAAAGGGAAAACTTGGCAGCTATGCATCAGAAGTCAGGGAACTAGAGGAAGATGCTCTCAGTGCAAGAGTAGACTGATGTAGACGTTCTTTTGGATATCCAGGTTTCAAGATGTGTAGGAAGCACCAGTCTTTGAACTGTGCTGAGAAACATACTGGAAGCCAGTGGAACTCTTCAAGCATAAGTGAGATAGAGGCCTGTAGGACCCCAACGCAGTTGTACACCAACATTACCTTCTAGAATTGCCCTCCAGGAAGCAACAAAACCACAGAAACAGTGTGATCCCAATTCTGGTCAAATGTTTGGAAAGCTGCTGAGGGGTCCTGTAGAATAGAATTCATAGGGCTGTGCTCACCTGCTAAAACACTTTGCCTAAAAGGGTGACAAAACAAGCCAATGCTTTTTGCAGCCTTTGAAGTCTTAAGGAAGGCTCTTTAAGAATAAGTTTCAAAACTGCCTCTTTTCATTTAATACATCCTGGGCCAAGCCAGACAACCGCTCTCTACTCCCCAGGTCAACGTTGTTACAAGCCAAGATGGGCAAAGGTTGAGCAGACATCTGGTAGGCCACAGTCCTCCAAGCATCTTTTCAAGGATGCTCAAGGATGATGGGAGTTGTAGTCCACCAATATCTGGAGGTTACCATGTTGGCTACCCCTACCATAACACATGACTAGATGGGGCTCAAGACACATCCCTTGACTGCTCTGCAGTAACTGTTGTATCCAAGCTGAAGTAGATAGAAGTAATTTTATCCTTGAAATACTAAGCAAAATATAGACACCACTATCCTGACACTTGTTAGAAATATATTTTTCTTGCAGCAGGGCTTTTGTGCCTTTGAAAGTTACAAAATAGACAGAAATTGGAGAGGTGTAGCATTTCCCAAGATGAGGTAGCAACCTTATTTGAGAGCCAGTTCAGATGATATTTGAGCCGACTCACTCTTGCAAATAACTGCTCATTGTGGTGCTTCCTCTGAGCTCAAAAAACCACAACTTGCAAATTTCCTTTGCAAATTTCTCAGTAGGGCTTGGGATCTCAGCAAAGTCCTCCCCCCTCCATTTCTGTGACTGTACCACTAACACAGTTATGTGCTGTTTATCTGAATTTACATCTTTTAAAGCATGTACAAAAGCAGAAATCTATATCATGCCCTTTGATCTATTCGTTCTTTGATTAATGCATGATGGATAAGGGATAGACAGATGGTTGTGCTGAATAAGAGCTACCGCCATTTTGTGGAAGGGCTCCTGTGCGCCTTCAACACTTTTATAGCAATGGTTGTACTATCTGCAGCAGGGGAAAGCTTTGCTTATTAAAGAACTGTCCTCATACAGTTTTAAAGGCAACATGGTCTTTTCTAGCAAAAAGAAGCAATGATCTATTACAGGTTTGGTTTCCTTGTGGCCCTCCAGATGTTGGTGGACTTCAACTCCCATCAGCCCCAGTAACCATGGCCAATGGCCAGGGATGATGAGAGTTGTAGTCCAGCAGCCAAAAGACTACAAAAGACTACTACTGCTGCCATATTACATAATTGGGGAGTTTGAAAACCACAGTATTTAGTATAGCATTTGAGGACTTAGTATAACTTTGTTGTCAAAAAACAAACTTAAAAGTTGTTTGTCTTTAGAGCTTGCTGCATGTTCAGACTGGGGAAATTCTTCTTTCACATGCACATCACATCACAGTTTATGCACCTGCACATGTTGTATGCCTCGCCCATAAAATCAACCTCCTTCCCGCTCTACCACCTGTAAATGGATTGTGCCAGCAAGATGTACTTGCATAGGATTGGATGTCCACTGGCATACATTCTGCATGTTGTGGACCTGTTTGCCCACAAACCTGAGGCTGTGATCCTATGCACACTTACCTGGGAGCGAACTCCTTTGAATTCAGAGACTTTCTTCTCTGGAATGTGCAGCAATGCTCACTGGTTAGCCTCACTGCCATACTCTATCCCGCATGAAAATCTCACATGCCAGAGGCATATGTGGTCAAGTGGCCCACACTGGAAAAGAGCCAGTGGCATAGCGTGGGGTGGGGGCACAGGGGCAGTTGCCCTGGATGCAAAATTCTTAGAGGCACAAAATTTCAGCACCCGGTGCTGCCTCAATACAGCTTTGCACTTCTGTCACTGGACTTCATTGAAGAGGGCTTTTCCATGTGAACTGGGAAGTGAGCCCTCCAGATAATGGAACGACTCTTCTTTTTCTGTCTCTGCGGCTGTGGTCTCTTGGGTGACGTCGACACCATTAGGCAGCTGAATGTGCATCTGTACTCCATCCATTTCTCTCCTCTCCCCCTTCCATGTAGCCCTAGGAGCTGGCAACCCATGCTACACCACTGATTTCACTACCGGTAGTAGTTCTTGAAAGATCTGCAAAGAGGTGCGTGTGTGGCCACTCTACGAAAATGTCAGACCGATATTTCTCTTTTAACTAGGTTTGCACACAGAGCACCGTTTTATAACCAAGTGTCAAGTTTAAAGCTGGGAGTGCTAATGGATCATTATCTAGTAAGCCCTGCCATAAAGAGACCGAATGCTTAAAGAGTGAGGAAAATGGCGACCATACCGAGACAAACATGAAGATCCTCCGTTTTCTACTGTAAATGGCATTGTGGCTTTCTTGCTTACTGCCAGGATTTGTGTATTGTCAGCCTCCTTTTGATTCTATTCTAACAGACATGAATTCTTCAGTCTGTAAACATTTTCACACTGACCAGGCCTTTGGCTTAGCCAACATATGAAATCCATAAAGAGTCTTATTTTCTGATAAAAGAAATGGCTAAGGACAATTGACATTATTGTTTGAAGTCCACGGCTTTCCTGCTTGTTTAGTATTGTAGAAATGGAGCCGGGGCCTGGATTTATGGGAGAGAGCTTGCCCAAGGTCTCTTACCTTTAACATATTTTGTGCTCCATCTGCCTCTTATACAGGGAATGTAATATGATTTTGATTAGTTTCTGATGAGCTGCAATTTCAGTAAGTGCAACTCCAGTGCTGTTGTTTTCTGCCGCTGCTACGTTTCAACAATAATTTAAGAAGACTGTTCTGTTAGTTGTATTGATAAAATAATAAAAAGACAGTATCTAAAAACATCACATACAGATAAAACATCCCTACCATCTACCTAAATCTTGGCTTGGATCTCTTTCTCTCTCCATTAGCTTATAGGAGAAGATAGGCCAAAAACCACTTTGGCCTATTGGTTAAGGCAAGCACGATTCCTTAAAAGGCGGGATGGTAGAGCTGCATGCACACCGCACATGACATCTCCCAAAGAATCATTGGAACTGTATTTTGTTAAGGGTTCTGGAAATGGTAGATCTGTGAGGGGTAATCTCGGTTCTTTGGGGAAGATGATGTGCTTTAAATGTATGGGGTGGAATTTAACATTGCACTACAGTGGTACCTTGGGTTACGAACTTAATTCGTCCCGGAGGTCCGTTCTTAACCTGAAACCGTTCTTAACCTGAGGTGTGCTTTCGTTAATGGGGCCTCCTGCTCAGTGGCGGAGAGCAGTCGCGCTGCCCCCCAGGGACATGGCGCACGTTTTGGGGGGCGGGGCGTGGTGTGCTTTTTGGAGGCAGGCAGCCGCGATGTCGCCCCTGGGATTGCGCTGCCCGGGGCGGTGCACCCCCACCGCCCCTATCTTCCTACGCTACTGCTCCTGCTGCTGCCGCACCGCTACAGTGCGATTTCCGTTCTCATCCTGGGGCAAAGTTTGCAACCCAAGGTACTACTTCTGGGTTAGCAGAGTTTGTAACCCAAAATGTTTGTAACCCGAAGCGTTTGTAACCTGAGGTACCTCTTTATCACAATGAACTACATGCCAAGCGCTATTTACTGGTATTCAAGTAAGTTTTACTCAGAGTAGGTTCGTTGAAATTAATGGACTCAACTTAGTGAAGTTAATTAATTTCAGTGTGTCTATTCTGAGTAAAACTTAGTTAGGTAGCCCTGCCCTCCTAGGAGTGTACCACTGTATATTTCCAGTGGGAAAAACATGTTCCCCATGTAAAAAAGAAGAAAACTCACATAGAAACTTGACACATCAAATAAAAGGCTGTTAGAATCCCTTTCTGATATTCTCCCTAACAGTTCTGCTTCCCACTCCCCTCATCCCACCTCAGACTTCTACATTTCTAAGTTGCTCCATGCTTTGCTCCTCCAAGCATGAGGATCTGAATATATACATGGGGTCCCATCCAGCTTCAACTGGCACATGGTATTGAACATTGGCTTTGCTCTCCAGAAATGTCAAGCAAGGCTTTGTGCATTTGTGTGCAGTGTGGGAGAGAGGGTTGACGCGAGAGAACAAAGCGCCGCCATTTGCCGACTGACCGGCCTTAATGGATAGTCTTAACTGCGAGCAAATTTGGCTTGTTCACCAAATACCTAAAACATGATTCCCATGGTAATGAATTGTTTATTGGCTTATATTCTAAATGTAGTAACAAAGACAGACACCTAAAGCAAATGGAAAAGTACCGAGAACATGGTTTACATTACAAACAGGGTGAGAGAAACATTCCTGAATAAGTCCTCCTGGCATGGCTGACCGTATGGGCTATGTACATCTATGTGAGCAGCAAAAAGCTCTCCAAAGTACTATTGGACACAGTGTATGAAATCAAAAATCAAGGAAATTCATGAAGTCCTTCGTTAAAATTTCTGCTACCCACACAGCTCTGTGCAAAAATCCCCAACCAAAAACAGTTAGAGGCTTTCCTCTTTCCCCCTCCTGCTTTTAATACTTTACTGCAGGTTTAATTGCAGCAATATTTCAATGCCAAAGAGAGTAATTTGCAGCTTGAATACAGCATTAGATCTGCAGTGCCCTACAATTTTAAACTCCGGTATAAAACAAGCATTTGGTACTCATACTACTTGAATTCTCATTTTCTGTTCACACTTTCAAAGGAACGGAAGTTAAATGTCTACATTAACATTTATAAAAATTTAGGAGTGATTCCCTTATTACATAATTAGCCGGAGCACTTGGAATATCTGTATATCTGCCGATTAGAGACATTACTCGGAACATGCCCTCGAACAGCTGTATTCCAAGACAAAAAAAGAGTCCGTAATGTGGCCCTGGGGGAGAGTGTTCCATTTTGACAGAATAAGGCAGCTTTGGTTAGTTGTTACAATTAAACTTGCTCACTTTAGGGGAAATGGTAGGAAAATGTCCTCTAAAACAAAAAGGTATCCCCCCCCCCCCCGGAAACGCCACAGATTTACCTTTTGAGGTGTTACCAGCCTTGTGGTTGTGTGAATTAGAAACAACTGAGATGGCATAAATTTCTCAGAGGTGTCACAGATGAGAGTCGCTACTTATATGGTAAAGGTAAAGGTAAAGGGACCCCTGACCATTAGGTCCAGTCGTGACCAACTCTGGGGTTGCGGCGCTCATCTTGCGGTATTGGCCGAGGCAGCCAGCGTACAGCTTCCAGGTCATGTGGCCAGCATGACAAAGCCGCTTCTGGTGAACCAGAGCAGCGCACGGAAACGCCATTTACTTTCCCGCTGTAGCAGTACCTATTTATCTACTGGCACTTCGAAGTGCTTTCGAACTGCTAGGTTGGCAGGAGCTGGGACTGAGCAACGGGAGCTCCCCCCCCGTCACGGGGATTCGAACCGCCGACCTTCTGATCGGCAAGCCCTAGGCTCTGTGGTTTAACCCACGGCGCCACGTCCGCGACCCACTTATATGGTAAGTGAGTGCAAATGTTGGTTGTGCTTACTTTCAAGGCTAGCTTGACCTCGAAAGCAAAGGAGGGAGCCACGGGGGACAGAACAATACCAGGGGAACCTAGCATGCCTACAACAGCACCTCAGCCTGGCTTTTGGTATGGCTTTCAGGATGAGCCAATAGAGTACTTCATTGTCATTGCAGAAAAGTTCTGCAACCCAGTTCGCATGAAGAGCTGGCCATGCAGAAGTTCCATTTGGATCTGCAGGATTTTGCAGCTTCCAAATTGGCCAGCTCCTCCCACAATTTGAGAGTGACATTGCAGGGGTTCCAGCGGTGTGCTTTGTGTTTACGGAGGTATTTTTTTGTTCGTTTTGGTTTTGTTCTATCATTCTTGGTACGTATCATTTTTGACTGTAAGGCCTCATAGCAGCCATCATCAGGGATGGGGCAGAAATTTTAATCAGTTCACATTTAAAAGCAAATTTAAAAGCTAATTTTCCACTTTCTGAAATAGTATTCAAACTGAAATGCAAACACCCATCAAAAATTCACACTTCTTTGAATTTTTAAGAGAAATTGGCGCTAAAACACTGGTGAATTTTCACGAAAACTTTTAATGAAAAAATCCAGCATGTGGAGGATGGAATCTAAGGTCGGAAAAATGATAAACTGAGAGAAAATGAAATTGACAGATTTGCCCATCCCTAGCCATCATAATACATGCTCAGACTTTTTGATTTGGTCTCTGCCTCCATTGTTATTTGCTCCATCTTTCTGATGTCATGGATGAGGATGATGATAGGCTTACTTTTTTTTAAAAAAAAGCTTTTATTCATTCTCTTTTTATCCAGCTTTCCAGACAAATAATTTTCTCCCATAGTGGCTCTCCCACATTAGCAAAAAGGTGGGACATGAGCTCCCGGCACCTGTTCCTTCTCTGTCTGGTGGATGAGGACAACTTGGTTTCCCCTGTGCCGCCATGTTATTCTTAGGAGGGAGTACGTGCAGCCTTTCAGTGGCCCTTCATTCAATGGCTAATGACAGAAACCAGAGCATGCTTCTATTTAGTTCTGTTAGAGTTCATGTTCACAGCCTTCTGCGTCACCCATTCACATAACAATGAAGGATACCCCTGATGAGGAGCCTGCAACTTTCCACTCTTTCCAAGGTTTTCATTCTTCAGCTGATGGACACATTGAAATAAACTCAAAAGAACTGTGGTTTGTAAGTCACACTCAAAAGAGACCCAGGCCTGGCCCACTGATGAGACAGGGTGAGCCGCCCACCTCAAGCGGTGCACCCTCCACTGCCCCACAGTGTTCGCCAGTAATTGAGAAGCGGCGCTGGCAGTGGTTCTCTCTGGTGAGATCTCTCTGAAATCTCATGAGAACTCACCGAGCGCATGAGATCTTGTGAGACTTCTCCGAGATCTTGCCGGAAGCCTCTGCTGCTGCCAATGCTTTGTAGGTGGCATTGCTGCCACCAGCGCTTGGTGGGCACTGCCGCTTTGCAATGCAGCTAAGATAGGTGCGTGCTAGTGGCAGTGAGTGGGGAGGAGCGGCACATTCCCATTTTGCCTCAAGTGGTGAAATGGGACATGCCGCCCTGAATAGACTCAAGATAACTGAACCACATATCCATAAATTTCAGGGAAGCAGTTCTGAATGTGATTGGTGAGCTTCAACTCCAGGGGTTGGCAAGGTTTACCTCGCCTGGGCCAGTTCACTCCTGCGGAGATCGCTCTGTGGGTCGGATCGTGCCTGCACAGACGTGATTTCCAGCACCGTGGAAGCGAGTCCCTGCTCCCTGCTGCGCCACTTTAGCACAGCGCGCAGGGACTCGCCGAACGGCTGGCTCGGTTTGGGGGCAGCTCGTGGGCCGTTTAAACGACCCCATGGCCACTTGTGGCCCATGGGCCGCACGTTGCCGACCCTTGTAACTCTATACGTTAATAAGAAATGAAATGGAGCTGCCACTACAAACAGCAGCTCTGGGTTTGACCTGCCTCTGAATCTGGGGGTTTCATCTAGCTATTGTGGCTAGCAGCTGCAAAAGCCTTTCACCTCCCACATCCTCCAGGAATTTATCTAATTCTCATTTTAGAACCCATCATCACAACAACTTGTAGCTGTGAACCATGTAAGATTCCACCCATCATCACAACAACTTGTAGCTGTGAACTATGCAAGTTCATTACATGTTATAAGAAGGAATTTCAGCAGGTACAACATCATAGCTGCCAAGTTATCCCTTTTTTTAAAGGGATTTTCTCTTATGCTGAATAGGCTTCCTCGCGAGAAAAGGGAAAACTTGGCAGCTATGTACAACATTGCCCTGCATGGCAGGCTTTATCTGTCAAAATCAAAGAAACAGGCCTCTATTGCTCCATTGCCTATGATTGCCCTAAACACAACTGAGCAGGGGAAACTATGCAGAGTTCCAATAGTAGCGGGCTTTGGGCTCTCAAATTTAAATGACACCCCAGAATTTGGCGCCCCTAACACTCCACCCCTCACACTCCATTCTGCAACTGCACCAGTCACGTAACCTAAAACTGCCTTGGGGTTCTCATACTGTCCCATGCTGTCCATTCCACCTACTGCATGTCCAGAGTTTCCTCTTTTTGCCCTTCCTTTTATTTCCAGTGGAAACAGAATGCTGCATGGAGCTCAGCCAATGCAGGTTCATCTTTGTCTGATCAGGGGCTTCCTACGTAAATGAACTCCTTTCTTGTGCCTCATTCCACATAAAATAAGAGCTAAGCTGGAAAGATGAGGCAGGTAGGGAATAAGTCTTTTTTTTTACCTTCCAAAATGTCATGTAGCTTCCTCCCAGCTCACAAACTTACCAACGGGTTTAAGTCATTAACGACTGCATCTCTCAGGACTCTCTCTTACCTCTAAATTTTCTAGTCAGCCATGCACAAAGTCCATTTAGTTTTGGGTAATTATCTTAAAGCCCATATTCTGGAGCTTATCTGGATAGAAATCTTTCCAGGACTCAACAGCTCATAATACCTAATGGGAAAAGCTTTTGTGTTCATTCACATGAACCTGTACACAGCAGTTGATTGCTCTGCCCTCAGTTCAACTTATTTATTGCAGGGATAAAATTTACCATTTACAAGTGGGGATCATTTTTTGTGTGTGTGAATGATCCTTAGAAAACCACCCTCGTTTTCTGTGGTTGAGGAGTGGGAAATCTGCTGAAAAATTGATTATATCAACTTTAATATTAGTAGATGCAAAACAGTGAGTCCTGTGAAGTCCTGATCGAAATACAAGCAGTGATCCTCAATATTATTAATTAATTAATTAATTAATTAATCACCCTCCACATGTGCTTCAAGGCAATGCACAGAATGTAATAAAACAGCTAAAAAAAGTTGAAAACCATATACAAAAGTAGCAGCAGAAAAAAAATTGTATACAATACTAAGTAGACACCCATGCAGAGACCTACCGTATTTTACCAGCTGGGAAGGCTTCTTGGAACAAAAATGTCTTCAGTCGTTTCTGGAAAGTGCAGATTGTGGGCTCCCATCATATCTCAGCAGGGAAGGTGTTTTACAGAATAGGAGGAATATGTTTTGAGTGAAGCAGGATTGCATCCACTGCCCCTTTCCCAACTTCTACTCAAAGATCATATATTTTGTCCAATAGTGGAGGCGCCAGAAAATTTGTAGGGGCAAAGTATATTTCTAGGTGTGCAAGGAAAACAAACAAGCCAGCATTTGTTAATGATAGATGTTCAGAAGTGGGGTGCAAATTCCTTGATTGGGGTGGACACTTGCCCCTCTCTTCTGGTACCGCCTATGTCCTATGCCCTCCAGCAATTACATGTGTATAATAGTCAAATAGATTCTGCCAGAGGGCTAGGTTGGGAGCAATGCTGGCAGGCATGGTCTTCCTTGCCTCTCCTGACCTTTTTGTCATCTACATAAGGTTGCAGCAGGCATTATCAACGTGGTGCCCTCCAGATGGTGTTGGACTACAGCTCCCATCATCCCTTTGTCATTGGCCTTTCTGGCTTGGACTGATGGGAGCTGGAGTCCCATGAAATTGGGAAGGCACCACCTTTACTATTCCTTGTGTATGCAATCTTATCTTACTGCAGAATATATTTATTCCATGGAGAAAAGATGGATAAGCAGACCCTCCCTCTGCCATTCAACACTGCAGCCTTTCCTGACTGCTTTTCATTGGGAGACAGTTACATGGATCTGCCTCGTAATTCCCACTTTGTCTCTAGCTAGCTGTCACACCATACCAATGTGGAGTCCTTGGTGCATGGTCTTTCTGGACAGCTCAGAGTCTTAACCAACAAACAACCTCAGCTCTATTGTGATTGGGTGATTTGTGATGGTAAGTATAGTACCAGGAGATGGTAGTTACTCTCAATTAATTTATCCAGAAGGGAAGGACATTTGCTCCCAGAAAGCAGCAGACTTCTCCAGGTGTTCGAATGCCACATTGATTTGGAATTAGAGCTTGAGGGATTCTCTCTATTACTACTTTTACTCACAAACACTGCATGATGAGAAGCGCAGAGATGATTCTTTCCCCCTAAATGAACCTTGTTCAAAAACTCGTGAACATGCACTGCTAAAGTGTATTACTTATATTGCAGCATTTCAGCACCTTGTTGACTGCACTCATAATTTTCAGTGTTCTTAAAAGCAGGTAAAATAATGTTCATACTAGCGATAATTAGCAAATGGACTATATGAATAATCACACTCATTCCCACAAAGATTTCTTGTTCTCACAGACCAATCCATTACTTGCTTCAATGAAGCGTCTTGTTGTTAATTTGCAGGGTTTTCACCCCTAGGTGATGGAAATACCTGCCCTCTTTCCAGTCTCCCATTAAGTATGGTTTTCACTAATATGTATAATTCATGAGAAAAATTTGTTTGTCAAGGATTCCTGACAGGTCACTTAAATCCTAGATCAATTGATAATGTTCACACCAACATGGCCCGGAATAAAAATTGCTCTGATACTGACTTCCCTTTCTTGATAAAAATGATATAGTAGGTTTTGGAGGGTTTTTTTTTGTTTTTGTTTTTTTTTAAAAATTCAGCATGTAGCATTAAGAAAATAAGCTTCAGATACAAATGATACTTGGTGTCTCCAATGTATTCTTTTTTTTCATTTTGGCAATATCAATGTCACTTTTCAGCATCGTATATTCTCTCAAAGCAGATATATTTTTTAAAAACAACAACAAAACAATAAAACAACATTTGTAATGACACAATTAAAAGCAATATAATCCTTAAAGTATTAAATAAAAACAGGGAAGCAGCAGATGATAAAAACAGATAAGACACCACAGCCAGACCCCTAGCACAGGATACCAGCCGCCCCCAACTTGACAGAACCAAAAGCTGGTTGGAATTTTTTTAAAAAAATTAAGGCTCAGCTAAAAGAAATCAATAAGGGAGCTGAGCACTTCTCAGGGAAAGTCATCTCATGAATTTAGGGCTTGATGCTTAAGCCACTAAGGGGGCAGTCTTGTGGCAAAATCTGCTGGGAGGAGCATGGTAAACTCTGAATAACAGCTGAATAACATACTGCATTCGGGATGCGGGTGGCGCTGTGGGCTAAACCACAGAGCCTAGGGCTTGCCAATCAGAAGGTCGGCGGTTCGAATCCCCACGGCAGGGTGAGCCCCCGTTGCTCGGTCCCAGCTCCTGCCATCCTAGCAGTTCGAAAGCACGTCAAAGTGCAAGTAGATAAATAGGTACCACTCTGGCAGGAAGGTAAGCGTTTTTTTCCGTGTGCTGCTCTGGTTCACCAGAAGCGGCTTTGTCATGCTGGCCACATGACCTGGAAGCTGTACGCTGGCTCCCTCGGTCAATAATGCGAGATGAGCGCTGCAACCCCAGAATCGGTCACGATTGGACCTAATGGTCAGGGGTCCCTTTACCTTTTAACATACTGCATTACTGAGGTGGCCAGCATGTTAATGCTGAAATCTTATGTGCCCTTATTTAGGAGTACGTCCCACTGAATTTAGTGGAACGTATAGTGGTACCTCTACTTACGAATTTAATGCGTTCCAAACGCACATTCGTAAGTCGAAAAAATGTGTAAGTCGAATCCCATAGGAATGCATTGGGAGAAAAAAAATCGTAAGTCGGAGCAACCCTATCTAAAAATTCGTAAGTAGAAAAAAATCTATCTAAACCGCATCCAAGATGGCGGATGGAGCTCCATTCGTAAGTAGAAACATTCGTAAGTAGAATTATTCATAAGTAGAGGTACCACTGTACTTCCAAGTAAGCATGCTATATGTGCATTTGGAGTTTGACTCTTGGCATATGTGAATGTGTAATATGGCTTTTCTTTTCTTCTTCCTCCCACCAGCATTCAGAGAACCAAGCTTAATTGATTTGCCCAAATCTTCCATTCATTAAATCACCTCACCCATTGCTCTTGATCTATGATGCACAAATGGAATGGAAGGCTACTGTATGTGGAAATACTTCAATAATTATGATATGTAAATGTGACATTTTAGTGAGCAGGTGTAAATATATCAGTCTTTCCCAAGCAAGTATTTTTCTGATCATAAACATCATTGCCATGTTGTTTTCAATTCAGCCCCCTGCTATAATTATGATGTCTGTGCCTGAGTTTGCCGATGTGAGAACCTTACATGAATGCAAAGACAGTGTGACCAAGCTTATATATCGAGAGATCAGCTTGTCTGCATGGGGAAGCAGAGCACCCTCATTAAGTGTGGTGAAAGCACAGTTGTTAGAGCCATGAGGATCATCAAGTGCTATCTTGGCCCTGACTGACCATGTGCCATGTTATTGGTTTGTAGTTTCTGCTGAGCTCTTGGGGAAGCATGTCAGCCCTGTGGCTCAGATATGGACTCTAAAGTGGCACCACTATCTTCTTCTTCTTTTTCTAAATCATTTTTATTGATTTTCCAATAAAAACAGCCAATTAACATATCCATCAAATCATAATCATATTCCAATTTTTAAAAATATACTAATATAAAAAACAACCAAATTACAATCCAAATTATTAATTATCAATTTTTCCGGGCTTCCCATAGTCTGGACCTCTGAAGTATATCTCCAATATCTTCGTTCCTGCCTTCTTGCTGTTCTCATATTTTCCACATTCCAATCTTAATGCTTAAAAGTTTTAGGCATCACCATCTTCTAATTGCTTGCTCTCCAGTATTCAACTAAGAGTATTCAACACTGACACGTTTTCAAGCGGGGAGGTGGAGAATCAGGAAGACAGGTGGTTTCTCTGTAGTGGTGGCCTGGTCTCGCTAAGTTCAGGACAATCTCTCCTCCAACTATAGCACCAGAGAGCAATGATGAAGCGTAGAAAGTCTGGAGATGCTAACTGACACTAGGTAGCTCAGGGAGGATGGAGCAGCCTCTTGCATGGTTCACAACTGAAGGTGGGGAATTAAAATGAATATTAGAAATAGTCTAGGCCACGGATGGGGAACCCGTGGCTCTCAAAATGGTGCAGCCAGCCATTTCAGTCCTGATCTAGAGGGTCCCAGGTTCCATTCTAATCCCCAGCCTAGTCAAGGCAAGAGATGTGGGGTGCTATACCTAAGGCTGCCTCACTATGTTTTGGCTCCATTCCTGTTTCTTTGACAGCAGCCTGACACCTGGAAAATAAGCAGTCAGCAACTGCTTAATCTATGAGTGTCAGACTTTGTTTAGGGACCAGGAAAAAAAGAAGAAAAGATGGCAACCACAGTCATCCAGACTTAGCCAACCAAAGCTGAGGTATCCACGCTGTCCTATGGAAATAAAGGATTGTGCAGTGGAAAATTGGTGGTATACCGCATGTGTGATATGGAAGTCTCATGTTGTTTACTGCTGCTTTGATGAGTAACATGTCTTACCTTTTGCTTAGACATTTTGAAATCTCTGCTTGCACATTATGGATATTGCGTATGTATGACAACAAGACTTTGCAGAGTTTTACATGTTACGCAAACCATACAGTTGCAACAAGTAGCAGATAAAAAGGACAATGCCAGTTCAAGAGTCTATGTTACCCACACTTTGAGGTAGGTGGGCCCTACTATAGCATCTGTATGAAGATTACCACTTGTACAACTGAGAGAGTAGAGTAGGGAAAAAGAGTTGGGTAGGAAAATATCAGGGCCAGGCAGCAATAATTTCCAGAACAGGAATTATATGGAATAATTTATAGCATATCAAATGTTAATTTCTTTTTATCTTAAATACACTTGGTATGAGTCATTATCACATCCTGATACATACCACCAAAACCATAATTAGCATTTTTCAAGAATTGAATTAGATCTAGTTTATATGATCTGGTTAATTCCTAAATAGCTGATTAACCAGAATATTTCCAGGAAATTGTATCATTCTGCACCATGACATCACTGCAGATTAGCACTATTATCATATTATTATTTTCTGTGAATCATATACAGCTACTCTCAGCACATCTTTACTGGATGAATCATTCACTAAAATGAATAAATAAAACAGAATGAATTAAAACAAGGAGAGGGCCAAAGCTGAATTCATTTGGGTCTAAATGGGAGGAATCCCCCCCCCCCATGTTTCTCTGTGGAATCAGTGACAAAGGTTTAATTTTACTTGATATCACAATCAAAATAGGGGGAGTATCCCAGGATACAGGTTTCACTGTTTTGAAGTTAAGTAACTTTTGAAGCACGTATAAATTTCTACTCATTTGCTGCCCTTACAAAGCTTGCAGCAAGATGCAGAATCAGGCCAAACTATACACCTCCTTATTTTAGCCTGCACAGGAAAAAATGTGGCTCTTTCAGTGGGCTCTTTTGGTTCCCTACTGGGAAGACTTGCTACCGGCATCTATATTGTTGAAATGCCTGCATTGCAGGGGGTTGGACTAGATGGGCCTTGGGATCCCTTCCAACTCCACAATTCTGTGATTCCATGAAATATTATTGCAACCCAAGTGGAATGGGAAAAATACATTGCTTGTTCTATAGGGAGAGTTAACTCATCCTTTCCTTCAGTAAGCAAGTTTGCTAATGATAAGGTAAACAATAATTACTGGAAAACATAGATGCCTCTGGGTAAATAAACTTTGTTATTGAGTGGCATAGAAATGCCATAAGTCAGCAAATAAACAATGGTGTTCAAAATAATCCTCAATCAGTTTATTGTTATGCATTGTAACAGGCCAGGGAAAAGAAGATGTTCTGTTTGGAGGCTCAGTGAAAAAAGAATGACGTCTTGCCTGGGTGAAACCTGGTCCTTGAAGAAACCTTGTCCAGTTTTTCTTTTGTTTGTTTATTTATCTTACAATTAAAAAAGAACAAAAAAGGACAATAATGCAACATTTAAAAATGAGAAAGATTAAAAGAACAACAGTACTAAAATTTAAAACTGCAACTCAGCAACATTCCATATCTATATCCGTGTTTACAGAACTGAAGAAAACATAATTCAACCAGACTACCACCCAGCTAATAAGCAGTTTTGAAACACCCTGATTTCAAATGACATGTGGTGGGTGGTTCTATAATTCTTACATTTATAAAAATAAAAAAAGCAACCCAAAGAAGAGGCTGAAATTGGAAGTAGATGACGTGTGTGGGGAGGGGGTGATTAACTTTCCCCCTCCCTGCTCTTTTTGCGGTCACAATTGCCCCTCACCCCCGCTGGTTTCACGCCCATGTGAGGAAAGTTACAGGGTGCCTGCAGAAAAATCTGCCTGTGATGCAGCTGATTTTCATTAAAAATACTGAGAGGAATAACCATGACTTTTACATTGAAGGTCCTGATATTAAGTACCAGAGCTTATGTGTCACATTCAAGGGTAAATATTTGGTGCACCTATTGAGGCAAAACACAGCAGCAGAGCGGATCCTAATACAGAACGAGCACTCTATGGAACTAGAAAAATAATGCTACTTAGCATAGCATATGATATCTTGTAACATAAAGTCACTCATTAACCAGACTTGTGACTACATGGTATTCAAATGGGTTTCTTTTTTTAAGTTGTCTTGCTGTATAGCCAGAGGTCTCTTTTGTGTTTTTAATAAGCATGACGTGCATTTTCCAATGTTCCGAGTTTCAAGATATTGCAGGTCAAACCACAGATTTCAGGAAAACAAAGCTAAGCAAAACTTCCCATGCCTGACAGTGAAAAAAGCCCTCCACATGTCGCACCAGGAAGTGACATCAGCCACTGAGGTTTTTATTTGTGTGTTTCTTGAAAAATTGTCTAGCAATGCTGCATTTCTTGTGCAAGTCCACAGGCTATTGTGGGAATGATAGAGGACAAACATCTAGCAGTTTTAGTGACTAATGATGCATCATTATTTGACAGTCTCATTAACAATCCATTGACCTTCATAAAAATGGAAGTTTCAGGGGGAAAGGAAACCATCCCATATCTATTTATCAATAAAATACCAGCATGGCATAGTTATGTGAGTATAAAGATCTGCAGCACAGGCTATTTTAAATCAATATATAGCATTTTTAACCATCTGTCAATTCTTTGTACCCTTTCTAGTTATTTTTCTGCCCTTCCATTGGTTTTTCTGACCAAGTGGCTCCCCAGTTTTCAACCCCCGACACGCATGCAGCACGTAGCCCTTCTTGACCCTGTTTCTTGTTTGAGCTGTTCCTCCTACCAAATCGACTCTACTTTTTAATTGCAGCAGCTCACTGTTTTCCTTTACCAACATCTCACCAGCTCAGCCAATTTGTAGTGAACAACCATATTGGGTGAATATATTCCCCCCCCCCCCGGTTCTCAGGGCTTCACTCAAGAGTGAAACTGCCTGTGTTGTGAAGCTTCAGCTGGTGCAAAATGTGAAGGACCCACTGATTTCTGGAGCTCAATTTGCTGACCAGTGATCACTTGGTCTTTGTTTCATCTCCACTGGCTCCCAGTACATTTCCAGGTGCAATTCAAAGTTCTTCTTCTTCTTCTTCTTCTTCTTCTTCTTCTTCTTCTTCTTCTTCTTCTTCTTCTTCTTCTTCTTCTTCTTCTTCTTCTTCTTCTTCTTCTTCTTCTTTATATATTTAAAGCCCTAACAGTTAGGGACTATGGTGTATGAAGGACTGTCCCCTCACACCAGGCACCCCCAAACTTCGGCTCTCCAGATGTTTTGGACTACAATTCCCATCATCCCTGACCACTGGTCCTGTTAGCTAGGGATCATGGGAGTTGTAGGCCAAAACATCTGGAGGGCCACAGTTTGGGGATGCCTGCCTCACACAAACCTGACAACCCCCTGCTTTCCCACATGAGACGTCAGGTCCTGCAATACATCTCACTAAGAATCAAAAGTTTGATTGATTGGGATGCAAGAAAGGAGCTGTCCAGGTTGTGGAACTTCTTCCTTTAGGAGGTTCTCTTACTTCCCTTTCTCTTAAGCTTCCGGTGGACTGCTGAGACCTTTTTATTTATCTTGGATTTTAGTGTGGATTATTCTTATTTATTTCATTTCTATAACTGCTTTATATTTTTAAGAAAAATCTCAAAGCGGTTTACAGCATATTAAAACTATCAAACATTTCTGAAGGAAGTCAAATATAAAGTATACAGTCAAAGCAACATAATTAACAGAGAACTAAAATATTATCTTAAAGATTTCAAAACAAAACATTACAAAGGAGGTCAAATACAGAATACATATTTAACACAAAGTTAACAAAAAAAACCTTAAACATTTCAAAACCCCGCCCCCCCCCAACAACAAACATTGCAAAGTGAAGCCAAATATAAAATGCATAGCTCCATCTCCTTGTTTTGATGCTGAATTGTTTTATTGTTTGAAATTGACTTTAGTAATTTGAACTATTTCTGTGCTTTTGTGTTGCATGTATTTTTATTGTTTATTGTCAAGCCATTTTGAATTTAAGATTTTTTTTAAATAAAGAAAAGCTGTATATTAATGGTTTTAATGAATAACCATAAAATCAGTTTTCCATAAGTAGGATCAGGTGATGGGAAAGACCTTAGAGATCTGTTGCCAATCAGAGAAGACAATACTGGGCTAGATAGACCAGACATCTGATTGATTACACTCTATACCTTTAAAGCACATTTGCAACTCATTCTTTCCTTCAGAAGAACTGTAGTAACAATTCTCAGCAATCCTCGACAAACTGCAGTGCCCAGAATTACTTGAGGGAAAGAACGTGCTTCAAATATGCTTTAAACATATATTGTGTACACAGCCTCTGACTCAGTATAACACACCTTCCAAAGTTGGCAGAAGCTGTTAGCTCATCTCTGAGTCTGCCAAAAGTCAACCTTGTGAAGTTGGAGCGGCTTTCACACCCAAGACTTGTGGCCAACAGAGAGCTATCATAAAAGAACAATTTAACCCACAACATACTGCAATTAATCAGTATTAATAGTTCATGAGCAATTGTCTACTTATGTAGACTTCGTGTCTTGAGGTTTCAACATGAAAATTTCATTGTGTCTTATTTTAAGACTTTTTCTAATAATCAGGATGTCTTAGATTAAGAGTGTTCCAAATTTCTATCTATTTTGGAAGTACAAAAAGAACAAATCAGTGTGTCGATCCCAAGAAATATATGTGTGTGTGTGTGTGTGTGTGTATATATATATATATATATATATATATATACTCCTACACCCACATTTTGGAGTCTAATGTATTGTTTAATTCTGACCCCCAAGCACTGATGCTTCTTCCACGTATGAGCTTCCAAAAATGATGTGTTCATACTTTTTTCATTGGTCCAGGCTCTATGCATAGACCCAACTTGTCTGCTTCCTTCTCAGCCCCCTCACTTCCATTCCTAACCATTGCTCTACATCTGGGTGACATGTAAGATAATTGCAGGACACTTACACTCCCGATAAACTATGGTTTCCCCTTTTCCACAGCCCTTTGAAGTTTCAGACAGTTTCATGATAATTGATAATCTAATCTCTTCCAAGCTCTGGTTTTTTTGGAGGGTGGGGGGAGTTGTTGGCGACTGCTCTGGAATAGCAAGCAGGGGAAAATATTACAGCATAAGTATTGATTTCTGCATGCAGAGGTCACTGTGTGGGGATTACACTTTTATCACACAAGGTGAAGTGTTGGCAAGATCCTAATAATAACTACTGAGTGCTAGTTAAATATGGGGGCCAGGGGGAGGAAAACAATCTTTTATTCTTAGTACCTCAAGGCTATACATGGCAATTACTATTGCGGAGGCAATAAAGAAGTTGTTAATTACAGGTTTTATACCCTTGTAGCCCAAAGTAGGAATGAAAGGACTAAAGGTTACAGAGTGAAAACTGAAGAAAGAAAGAAAGTTATAGGTCTTGTTTTTCCTTTGCAAGAGGAATAATTTACTGCAGCACAAGGGGTTTGGGGCCAATAAATAAGCAAAGAAAAGTACATGTCATCCACGTTAGGGAGCATAAATGAGGCTACAAGTTGCTGTATATTTTTGATGAGCTGCCATGCTTTTACCTTAATTAAATGAATGGTATAGCTCTATTGTGTCCTATACAAAAATCTGTATTTATTGCTGAATAGACTGTCATATTGTTTGGACTGTGATCCTAAGCATACTTCAGTCAAATAGACCCAAACAACTTAATATTTGGGAATGGAGGTTTAATGTATCTGCGAAGAAGTTTAGCAATTTGTTCAGTTTTTATTCAGGATCAGCAGGCATGTAACATGTACCTTGTTGTTCTTGTTTAGTCGTTTAGCTGTGTCCGACTCTTCGTGACCCCATGGACCAGAGCACGCCAGGCACTCCTGTCTTCCACTGCCTCCCGCAGTTTGGTCAAACTCATGTTCATAGCTTCGAGAACACTGTCCAACCATCTCATCCTCTGTCGTCCCCTTCTCCTGGTGCCCTCCATCTTTCCCAACATCAGGGTCTTTTCCAGGGAGTCTTCTCTTCTCATGAGGTGGCCAAAGCTGAGGCTTCACGTACCTTAGATGCTTCCAATTTTGTTGGTAGTTGCTGGAGCCAAATATGGCAGATCCATGCCCAAGTGAGGAAATGTAATTTGTCTGTCACAAAAGTTGTCAAATCAAAACTTCAAGAATTGAGAATAATCTGTAGTTATGGGATTTGGTATCAGGGATACCTATTAAGTTCTGTGGAATACATTACAATATGGGGATACCCATTAAGTTCTTTGCTGGAAGACATTACAATCCAAAGACTGTCTCAAGTGACAACAATGCCAAAGCTCATCTGATGGGCTTCCAGACAGGAGTTTATTTTGTAAACAAAGCTGTTCATGTACAAACGTTTTTCATAGCACACATACAGTGTCATTGTCATTAAACCTTACTCTTAAAAAAAATTAATCTGGATTTTCCCTTAATAAAGGAAAACAACACACTGTACACCCGCAGTTATCACTGGTGCGGAAGCTCATTAGAGTGCGGAAGCTCACACACACATACATACATATCAGTATATATTGGGGGGGGGGAGTGTGGTGATGCTTTGGTGGGTGGTCTCTGGGACCATATGCTTATTTCTTTTTGTTTCTCATATGAGCATAAACTAGTTGCTGTATTTCTGAGCATGCCGATTTCTAAACACACATTCTGTGTCTAACTTACCGTATATTGCCTAAATGACATACCTTTTAGTTCTTCTCCATAGATTGCAATTGAATGTGCTTGTGGACAGAGTTGCAGATGACCAAAGATTAAGTCTGCAATCCTATGGACATTTACTATGGAGCAAGTCTCTTTGAACAGGAAAACATAGGATTGGGCTCCATGTATCCGTGATGTACTATGAGGCTAAGGGTCTTGTCATCTCACAGATAACTTGTTTGCAAAACACAGTCCATATCACACTGACATTCCTATTTAAATGCAGAAAAATTTGATGCAGCACACACTTAGAGGGCAATATATGAAGACTCTGCATATGAACATTCCTTTGTTGACAAGCAATGTTCATGAGAAGTTGTAGTACTCTACTGTATGCTAAGCAGAGTGAGTGTAATACAGTTCTTTACATGCTGACAAGAACAAATATATGCACACTCACACCTCACAAAATTCACACATACATAATGAAGGTAAAATTAAACACTTTTGAGATAAAGTTCATTGATTAAAAAACTCAACAGACCAGTGCAATTATGACTGCCAATACCACTGGCTCATAAAACTCTGCTCAAAAGCAGTAGAAATCAGCAAATGGTCATTAGTCTGTTGCCTACACACCATTAAAAAAAGAGGGGGGGTGTCAGAAGGGCTCCTGATAGGTTTCCAGAAAAGGTGGTACAAACTGTCATGCCGTTCCTAATTTAGTTTGCATTGTACACAAAGTGCCATACAACACATTGCTGGAAGCAGACTCTGTGTGACAGATTTTATACCATTATATTCAATTGTGAATGATTTCTGACACAATTTACAGTAAGCCGTCGTTTTTGTTCTGTTGGTTTCGTTGTTGGTAATCCATGCAAAAGTAGCTTCCCAGTCTTTGGTGTATTTGCACACTCCTCTCTTTCGTTTTAAAGAATTCAAAATCTCGCCGCTGTCACTCTCATCACTCGACGCCATTTTAGGTCAGTCGACACAAGCTACAATACATTTTTAAAATGTTATACTGTACATAATTTTATAATCTTAATCTTAATTTAATCTTAATTTTATAATCTTAATCTTAGGGTCATGGGTTCGAGCCCCCATGGGTTCAATTCTTGCATTGCAGGGGGGTTGGACTAGATGATCCTCATGACCCCTTCCAACAACTCTACAATTCTATGCTTCTATGCTTCTTAGGGATCCTTGGGGCAAAGCTACCCAAGTTCCCAACAGGGGTTTCTCCTTATCGTTCCTGTATTAGGGAGGCAAGGATCTTGCTCCCTCAGGTCGTAGGGCAAGTCTCCTCCAAGCCCGCCTCCCCCCCCCCCACGCCTCTACCGGTGGCTGGTCAGGAACAGGAAGAGGTGTCTTTTTCTTTCGCGCCTCTCCCTTTTGTTCTCCCTGCGAGTCAGGAACAGGCGGGGCAGAACTCCGGCAAGAGGCACCTCCCCCCCCTTTTAAATGTCTTGTGAAACAATTGAGTATGATTAATATTTTTTTCAGAGAATCGAGTTCAATGGATTTTCGATCTTTGTCTCATTCTTACTTATGAAAAAAAAAAGACAAAACGTGATTCCCTTAGACTGCACAGCTTTAGATTACGTACCATTTCATCATAAAGCTTTTGAATAATAAAAAGTCCACTATTTTGTGAAAAAAAATAGTGAACATAATGTGAAAAAAGTGGATTGTCCGCTCAAATAGCGGACACCTGGCACCTTAATTCTTGAGCCCTTGCCTACCTCTCTCCTACCCTGAGCTTTTCCATCGTTCCGCACGCTGCTGCTCCCTGTGCTTGGCGAGGTGGACGTTAGGATGATGGGGGCTGGCTCCCTGTAGGGAGTCACCCTTACATCCACCCCCCATGACCCCCCCCTCCTGAGGCAGGTTGCACTAGGGATGTGGACTGGAATCCCAGAAAGTCCGTTTCATTCGTTCCTGTGGGAGTGAAAACCTGTTCCCAGTCCGTGCTCTCGGGCTGCGCTTGGGGAGATGACTGGAAGCCCAGGAAGTCTGAATCGTCTGAGCCTGTGGGAGTGAAGACCTGTTCCCAGTCCTCCTCCTCCCCCTCCTGAAAGATGGCGTTCCAACCCCCACAGGGACCCCTGCTGGTCCCACTCCTGTTCTTCCATAGGTGAAGAACCTTCCCAGTCTGCCTCCCCATCGGCACTCGTTGGGGAGCCTCGAAAGTTGTCCTTGCTGCTTGTGGGTGCAACAACTTCCCCCACCCCAAACCTTGGTGGTTTGGGCCTATGTGGAAACAGAGCATGGAATTCCTCCACCAGGTATTCCTCCTCCTGCACCCTGTCCACGGGTACCCAGGCATTGCGTGAGGCTGGAGCCCCTTCCCATGCCATCAGGTACTCCAAACTGTCCTCCCCCCATTGAGAGTCCAGAATCTCTGTGGCCTCATTGACCGCCTCCTTCCCCCTTTCCCTTGGGGGTGCTGCTGGGGGTGCTATGCTGTCCTGGAACTCATTCCCCTCCCTGTAAGGGGAAAGCAGCGATCTGTGGGGTGGATTCTCATGGACTCGGGCAACTCCAGCCTAAATGCTACTGGGTTGATCTAACAGGAATCAACAGGAATCAACAGTTGATATAACAGGAATCAATGAGAGCTGCAAGCAGAAGAAGATTGGGAGGTATGGCTTAAAATTGGGATTCCAGTCACATACAAGTGATTGGATGGTTGTTGCCAAATCATCTGTCCCTAGTGATCTGCTCCTGAAATGGGAGCATAGCCATTAATTTCAGTGGACAGCCAATCTGCACACAGATGGGCTCACTCTGCTGAAATGAATACAGATCTGCATGCTTGCTAGAGATCTGTGCGCACATCTGAGCATGCACAGATCTCTGGACTGGGGCTCAGTTTCTCACATGCAAAGGGCGTGTACAGGATTGCCATTTAAAGAGGTCACGTGCACAACATTCAATCCCAGTTATAGTATTAAATTATTATTTATATGTGCCATTAACGTATCGTAGACATAGTTATAGAAAATACAGAAACATCCAAATAGTTAATAATGATGCAACTGAAATATGAAGCAGAATAGAGGGGCATAGCTCAGTGGTGCAGCACATGGTGTGCATTGTGAAAAAGTCCTAGGCTTCAATTCCTGGCAACTTCCAGCAGAGGTGGGGAAGACTCCTGTCTGAAACCTGGAGAGCTGTTGCCTGCCACAGTAGGCAAGGCTTCCTCAGTATGGTGCCCTCCTGTCAGCCCCAGGCAGCATGGATAATGGTCAAGGAAGATGTCAGCCGTAGTCCAAACCATTTAGACATGGCCCCAAGTTGGGGAAGGCTAGTGTAGATAATATTAAACTAGATGAACCCATGTTTGATAGGGCAGCTTCCTAGTCCTAATTATGATTTGATGGGAGGAAAAGGCTTGCTGTAAAGTGAGAATTCGGAATACCTTCTGTTAGATGAAAGGCAGCAATATTTGGGATAATAAATACCCATCTGATTTATACATCAGATCTCTATCAAAATGGATATTGGTGGTCAGGCATTGACTATCAATGAAAGAGCGTTTGGGATTCAAGCTGCTACATTATCCTGACACAATCCTTATGGGTCTGCTTTGGCACCTACACACCACAGCTCACATGACATGAAAGATCGGAGATCATAGCATCAGTTCTGCACACTACATGGTGAGAACAAGGCTGGCTCGTGGACATGATGTGACACATTTCCTTTTCTTTGATTAGTGTCCAAACTCATTTAGGAATGCTGTTTCATATTTAGGGAAAGGAGTAAATTCTGCGTTTTTTTTGTACAAGCATGCAACACTTTGCATTGAGGCGGGTATGAAAACGAGGAATGTGCTGCTCTACATAATTTTAATCAGAGCTAAGAGGGCTTCAGATTTACGGAGAACATATCCATTAAAATAATGCCCTACCTGGAAAATCACATACTTTTAACAGAAGAGTCATACGCTTCACAAGTGTCCTACATGCATATCTGCATTCCTGTCAAGAATTAATGACAGCCAGGGGTGCCAGCTGCAGGGAGCCGAGCCCTTTTGCCTCCACCCCCATGTTTTTGGGGTTGGGGTTGAGCCCCCACAATGTCTGAAAAGTGCGGAGGGGAAGGAGGGTTGAAGCAGCCACCCACTAATGGCAGCACCAGGAGGAGGCAGAGGAGCTACTGGCCATTGAAGCCATGTGGCCGGCATGTTCGGTTTTCGGTTCCACTCTCGGCTCCTCCCAACATCCTTATGTCATGTTTGGGACATTGTGCATGCGAGGTTGGCTCCCCCAATCGCCCTCGTAAGCTGGTGTCTCTGATGTGAGTTTTTGTGTGCCTGGTGTGTACATGTTACCTGTGCAGAGGATGTGCTAGGTCTAGGAGAGGGCTTGGCTGTCTCTCCTTCATTGCAAAAGAACCTCATATTTAAGTAGGCCTCTCCTGTGTTGAATGAACCAGTTTAGTCCTGGTCATCCCCAGAACTAACGTCTCCACCCCCATCGTTCTGCCTGGACACTGAGGTCCAGCTTCGAGGGCCTTCTGGCAGTTGGCAGAGGGCCTTCTTGGTGGTGATGCCCGCCCTGTGGAATGCCCTCCCATCAGATGTCAAGGAAATAAACAACCTGACTTTTAGAAGGCATCTGAAGGCAGCCCTGTTTCCGGACGTTTTTAATATTTGATGTTTTATTCTGTTGGGAGCCACCCAGAGTGGCTGGGGAAACCCAGCCAGATGGGCGGAGTATAAATATATTATTATTATTATTATTATTATTATTATTATTATTATTATTATTATTATTTTCATCTTAGTAATGATGGTTGAACACTCAGGCTTGCACCACATTTTCTTGGAAATAAGCTGGCTAAGAGAGAGATGCCTGTCACTTACACTTCTATTTGGGAGATGCCTGTTCCTTGGGTTTAGTATTGAAGAAGCTTATGTACCTTTTCCTCCAATCTATATGAATACAGTGGTACCTCGGTTTATGGATGCAATTCGTTCCGGGGAGCCGTTTGCGAAGCGCTGATAGAGCACTTCTGCGCATTCTCGCGCTGCACAGATCGCTTCTGCGCATCCGCACGTCGCGGAACCCGGAAGTAGCTTTGATCTGAATTGAAAAAATGAATGAACTAGGTGCATTCCAAGTCTGTAATGTGTACATAGCCCAGGTTTCAACAGAACTCAAAACACCCTTTGGTTTGTCTTCTTTTAGCTGACATTGCATTTATACATTCAAACTTTATTATGTCCTCATGATGGCTAGAAATGTCTTCTTCTTCTTTTCTTCTTCTTCAGAAATGAAACTGAAATGGTCACAAAGGCAAAATACAAGGTTATGTACTCTGCGTGTAAATATACACACTGGATATGTACAGACTTGTCCACTGGAAGGGCCCAGAGATCAGAATCTGTGCTTTTCCTAATAAAAAAGGTGAAATGCTTGTAAAATGTATGCCCAAAGGCTCATGTACGGCGTGGATATTGCTATTCACAACCATTAAATTTATCTCTGGTTCTTAGCTTACCTTGTGTTTTAGGCACATGGTATACGTCACTGCCCTTTAACAGGCAGGTTATTAATAGAAATGACCTGTGTGTGTGTGTGTGTGTGTGTGTGTGTGTGTGTGTGTGTGTGTGTAAGGACATATTCTGTAAACAAAATTGCATTTTTTCATTAGGTACAGTACAAATCAATGCCAGGAAACAGGAAACAGACATCATAAATAAGGAGATTTTATCTCTGCCTCCAAGGTGAAACGCTAAAAAGGTGTGCACTATGCACAGGTATCAATCAATTATTAATATGAGAAGAGCACACGGTGGAATCGTTTCAGAAATTTTTAGCTGTACCCTATGAGAAGGAAAGTGTCACAGCAACAGTATCAGGATAGGGTGTGGGGAAACAGTAGCTGCCCATATTTAAAACACTCAGAAAATAATTAAAATCAACAATGAGCTAAAAACCAGATCGAAACACGTGTGTTGAGACAGCAAAAATGTTTTTAGCACATGTGGAAAAAAGTACAGCGAAGGAGCGTGGCTGGTGTCAATTGACAGGGAGTTCCAAAAGCTCTAATAGTGCAATTCTTATGCTATCAAAAGGATTGCCATTTGCTCTGCCTCCTTCCCAGTGTTCACACCTTGAGCACAGGCAAGGCTTCCCTATGTGGTCTTTTGCACAGCCTTTCCCAAACTTGTAAGGTTGATCACATACAGATCACTCATAAACCAGTGTGCATAGAAGTCTACGTGTTTAGGATTGCCAAGGCAGATGTTCACACTGAACGCATGGGCATTGGAGTCCCAAGAAGCTTTGTGACCTCACAGTTGGACCAGTGACCCTGCTGCTCCTTTATAAAACACAAAAACCTCTTCACACAATCAGTGCACCGAGAAAGCTAAAAAGAAGAACATTTTTTTGTTTTGTTTTCGGGTAACATGGGTAGACGTATACCAGAGCATCAGTTTAGGCAGTCCTGAATTTGTAAAGCCACTGCAGGAATGGATTTTAATGGATGGGCCCCTGGATTGGCATGGCAACTGTAAGGATGATGAATAAAAAGGGAGCCACTTTCAAGTAGGCATGCATAAAATAGCACCTTTGGTGAATCTGGCTAAACTCTTATGACTCATGGTTCCTAGGAATATAGCTTTTTTAGTTTTAAGGATATTATTTACATGGGTTTTTTTCCCATCAAAAGGCAGGAAAAAAAGATTAATGCTCATGGTGGCTTTGATGTTGCCCCTTGCTATTCCTTTTGAATTGCCTCCGTCATCAAGTTGTGCAAAGACATGGTCCTAAATATAAGCTATTTTTTGCTTCCTTGTCTCCAGTACCAGTCTTTTCGAAGAGAGAAATGCTATGCATTCTTCTTAGGAAGTTAGAGCTTTCAATTTGAAGTTAAGTTTGGCACGCAAGAGCCTTAATTAAAATAGTTGGTGCAGGTTTCTGTATGTTCCAGAGTTGGGGGGGCTGTTTCCTCCCGAGGGCCACATTCCATTCTGGGTAACCTTTCAGGGGCCACATGCTAATGGCAGCTGCAGCCAGAGGCTTAAGTGGGTGGAGAAACAAAATGTAAAATTTACCTTTGTGCAGTAGGACAGTTTTTCCAACTCTCCCTATCATCCACCCCCCCCCCCAATCCATCCATGAAAGGCATTATCAGACTGCAAGGGCATAATCTAGTGAGGCAAAAACCCTCAAGGAAGGTACAAAGTAGGGCAAGTGCAGGGTGTAGCCTGTGGAGAGGGTGTGGTGTGCAGAGAATTCTGAGGGCCTCATAGAGAACCTTGGCAGGCTGCATTTGACCCCTGTATTTGAGATTCCTTAACCTGGCGTACTCCTTCAGAAGTGTGAGCACACACATTTGACACGCCGTGTTGATGGTGACGCCTGAGAAACAGTGGACCAAACTGATGTAGACAGTGGTCTTATATATAAAACTATCGGGAGCTCTTTGGTAAATGGAATCCTGGCATGTGACTGTTCACGATATCCCCCCTTGCTCCTCAGGACCATCAATCCAGTTCCTTTCACGAGCTCTAACTTCAGCCAAACTTTTGATGGAGATGGCGGGTTTTAAATAGTTCAGAAGCCTACACTCAGAACCAGAGAATCTAGACTCACCAGCAAATGCCTTGCGATCATAGAGATAGTATTGATCCCATAGTGGAAAGATGAATGTAGCCAATATCCCTAGCATTTCTTATGGGGCATCAACTCATATTTATCTTTATCTGTCAGCCATGAAAGCACACCACAAGGCTTGCCCTTTTGTAATGTAAACAGAAAATCACGTCTCTTAGCGCAAAGCCAAACTATTAAAATAGGCAGCTTTTATTCCCTTCATAATGTTCGGCAACATAAGGCGGTGAAACTGATGTGACTCCACAGCTGTTGCCAGGGGAAAGTAAGAATGTAGCTTGCCACATCTGGGGCGACATCTTTAGAGAGGCATTAAATCTGCAGTGCGGAGGTATGTTAAGCCTCTTTTCCTTTCTTTGCCTGTTCTCAAGCTAATGCAACTCCTGGAGAGCAGTGTTGATTTCAAGTCAAATGGATGAGATGAAAGAACAATTAAGAACAAGTGATACTAGGAGGCATTGTAGGAAACATAAAGGCAGAATAATAGCATAATCCCTCGAACAGTCTGGCAGAAGATTTATAATGTCACACTGGAAAGATGTCGGGGGTTTGAGACTCTAACTAGAAATGACATGGTTTTGTGTCTGTGTGGCAAGTGTGTGTCCCCATTTGTGAACACAGGAGCAATTATTGCTTGGGAGGTTTAAAATTGTGGATACCACATTTTCCAAAACCTTTGCTTGCCTGGGTTTCTCAATAGACAGTTTACCCATGTGTGCTCCTGGGCCTAGCTGCACCAGCAGTCTATCTTCAGATCCAGGAGTATAAACTTAGACCTCTGTGAACTACAACTAGGCACCCAACAAAAATGTACATGCCAAACACCTGGTGCCAGTAGCAAGCCAGTAGGTCCAACTAGATGTTACTGGTCTGCTTTCCCCCAGAGTCACTGTCAAAACTTATCAAATGCTGAGGGATGAAAAATGGCTTGTCATCACCTTCATATCTAGTGTAAGAAGCTGTCTTGGTTTATCTATCTCAGTGTTGCCAACAATGACTGGCAGTAGTTCTCCAGATTTCAGACCTCAGTGTCTGTCCCAGTCCTACCCGGAGATACCGTGGATTGAACCTGGGGGATTCTGCATGTGGAGTTGATGTTCAACCACTGAGCTTCAGCCCTTCCCCAAGGTCCTGTGAATTGCTCCCAAGGCACCTGGCCAGCCACTGTCTGCAACAGAACGCTAGATCAGAACTTCCGCCAAGGCAGTTTCCACATTCTTAATCTGAGGAGGGAAAACTCCTTAGGAAAAAACAAACAAACAAACAACAGCCCACCATTCAGGTTCTTAGCATCAGCAAAATCTATCCGCTGAATTTCCCCACATGAAATATGAATGGAAAGCAAGTCCATGAAAGAAGGTTGTTTCAAAAGAAAATAGAAAAGATCTGGCTTGAGTGGAGAGAAATGATTCACTAGAATGTGGAGTTCCTACCATTTTTCCTCCTATACAGAAGGCAACGCTTCCCTCAGGCTACCAAATCGCTTTGCATCGCTTTTGCTTTTCTCTAAAAAAAAAAAAAAATGTTGGCTGTCCAACTTACGAAGCAGGAATCAGTTGAAAAATTTGAAGGGAGGATCAATGCCAGCCTGCATGCTGTGCGTTCGACACATAAAAATGCTTTGTTTATGGGAGAAGCAAACATTTGAGCAGGCATGAGCAGGGGGTGGGAAAGTGTACCTTAAAGTATCAAAAGGCCTTTTTGGTGCGTGCTTGCTCTGAGCCATGCCAAGAGAAATCCTCCAAGCCAATCCCCATCTGTTTGTGACAGCTAACTGTGCATATGGATGGCTGCCACATCAACAATCTATTTACGGGTTCTGGAGACAAATTATTTTCAATAATTGCACTTTTTTTTCCCCTCTAAAGAAAAGATCCCCAGGAGTCCTTCAGATGATAATACAGTAGACAGCAGAACAACATGCAATAACAGCAACTCCCTCCCCGAAAGCTGCCATTGATGTAGGGGTGAGATGGAGCTGCCCCACTCACAGTGGGAAGCCTGGGATCAAGCCTCTTCTCTCAGGTACAAACATAGAGTTATTATCAGCGTCCTCGGCTGGCATTTCATAACCCATTTTGTTGTTGGCTTGCCCAGCTATACCTCCCCCCTCCCCAACTTGCCTTGTAAAAATTATAAATGCCTCACACATTACATGGGCGCATCCTGCCTGTGGGCTTTCCACAGGCATCTGCTTGGCCACTGTGGAAAACAAGGGAAGGAATTCAATGCTGAGTTCTTCTGATTGTTCTGTCAGTGCAAGCATTTCTGCAGGGATAGGGTGGTATTCAACAAAGTTTTACTTCAGAGTAGACCTGTTGAAATTAATGGACATAACTAAGTCATGTTAATGACTCTGAGTAAAATGTAGTTAAATATCACTCACGGTGCGTGTGTATACAGTGGTACCTCGGTTTATGAACACAATTGGTTCTGGAAGTCTGTTCATAAAGTGAAGCGTTCATAAACTGAAGCGAACTTTCCCATTGAAAGTAATGGAAAGTGGATTAATCTGTTCCAGACGGTCCACAGAGTACTTAAACTGAAGCGTTCATAAACTGAAGTGAACTTTCCCTTTGAAAGTAATGGAAAGTGGATTAATCCGTTCCAGACGGGTCCGCGGAGTACTCAACCTGAAGCGTACTTAACCTGAAGCATGGGTGTAATTGGTTCCGGAAGTCTGTTCATAAACTGAAGCGAACTTTCCCATTGAAAGTAATGGAAAGTGAATTAATCCGTTCCAGATGGGTCCGCGGCGTTCGTAAACCGAAAATTCGTAAACCGAGGTGTTCATAAACCGAGGTTCCACTGTATGTGTGAAATCAGTATTGGGACCACGGTGCTCAGGAAAGGGATTGAATCTCTTTCCACGTTGCCCTGCTGCAGAGAACAGCAACTTTTGAGGGGGTTTCTCCCCCTTTTGGGACTGTGATGCTGATGTGGGTGGGTTAAAACTCTACAGTTCCCATTTGTCTTTACATTTTGAGTCCAATGCAGTTTTCAAGGAAGAGCCCTGCTGGATTAGACTGAAGGCCCATCTCTTCCAACTGTTTTCTCACAGATGCCAGACAGATGTTTGTGAGAAGCCAGGAGCTGAGCACAGCAACCTTCTCTCCACCTGCGATTCCCACCATGTGGGAATTCTTCCTCATGTCTGATGGATGGCAATGACAGCAATAAAACCCCCCATTTACCATTTTCTGAAAATCTCCCTAGCGTTCTCTTCTTATTGGCTGCTACAATGATAACCCTCAACTATTTCTTCCAGTCTGGAAGAAGAAAACATCTCATGTTCCCTTTCAGTGCTACACATATTGGTCCTCAGTACCTAGCCTGTCTCCTTCGTTCCTCCTGCCAACAAATGACAAGATCACTGACAGGGGTTTTCTTGTTCTTCTCCTGACTCATTTTCTTGACTACATAACTTCCCACCACATTGACTCTGGCTATGAAAGCTCCGTCTGCCCTTAGCCAGTCCCCACTCATTACCTTCTTAAGTTCAAATTGCCCAGGCGGTGGCACTGGCTATCAGTTCTATCCTCCTTAAACCCAGTGTTGCCTTTGATGAATTCTACAGGGAGGAGGGTAGGGACAAAATTGGTTGCTTCTGTCTGTCATTGGCTCTGGCACCACCTACTGTTGAACTCCCTACCTTCTGCCCAACCAGTCCAGGCTGGAATCTACACACATACCGGTATATAAATCCCCCCTGAAAGTAATAATAATATTATAATAATTTATTATTTATACTCCGCCCATCTGGCCGGGTTCCCCCAGCCACTCTGGGCAGCTTCCAACAAAACATTTAAATACAGAAATCAAACATTAAAAGCTTCCCTAAACAGGGCTGCCTTGAGATGCCTTCTAAAGGTCTGGTAATTGTTGTTCTCTTTGACCTCTGGTGGGAGGGCATTCCACAGGGTGGGTGCCACTACCGAGAAGGCCCTCTGCCTGGTTCCCTGTAACTTGGCTTCTCGTAGCTAGGGAACTGCCAGAAGGCCCTCAGCGCTGGACCTCAGTGTCCGGGCAGAACGATGGGGAGGAGACGCTCCTTCAGGTATACTGGACCGAGGCCGTTTAGGGCTTTAAAGCTTTTTCTATATATAAATACATTGAATTTTCCATTTTCCACCATTACCATCTAGTGTCACATTTGTATATTGCACTTAAAACACACTTAAAATGTTTCATTTGCAGCTGTATAGCTGAGTCCTAGATGGGGACCGCAAACCACTGGGTGCTGTAGTTACAGATCCTGCACTGAGCAAGGAGTAAGATTAGTTTTCCTTCTGAGTCCCTTCCAGCTCTTTGAGTCTATGTTTCTAATCCAGGAAGGATGCTCCAGATGTGAAAATTGGCTTTTTGGATTGCCTTTCCGGATGTAGTCATGTTGATGTGTAGTCCTGCCAGTGTGGCACAATTGATTGGTTTTGTCAGCTCTAACAGCATCTGTAATCTATTTTTTGTGGGGTGGAGGATCCTGTTCCCAGGCAGGTGACTTTTCCTTCCTTCCGAGGCAAAGTGAGGCAGCTGCTTCAGGTGGTAGATGTATTCCATGTGGCTTGCCTTGCATTCCTTTAGAGTGATTTATCAATCAATCCCTCTTTTTATTTGGGGGGGGGGTAGGGACTCTGGAAATTGTAGCACTCCGAGGGGAATGAGGCTCCTCTCAGCACCCTTATCTAGCTATAGTTCCCAGGACCTTTTTCCCTTTGTAGAACTCTTCTTTTTAACTCCATCAACTTGCAGATCAGATCTGCATGCTGCTAACAGCTGCACGGATGCAGAATGCATGGTTAGCACTTGTCTTCAGTCCATTCTCTGGGGTTGACGGGTGGGGTATTGTGTCATTCTTTTTAAAAAATAAATAAATCATGTTTTTCTATTTAAGCCATGCACCATAGCTACCTCCTCATATTATGCAGAAATCCACCCTTGCCCCTCTCCCTTACACGTTGCTTTTAAAATAGCAGGAACAAACTGTTTAAAGTGGTATCATACTGCTTAAATGTATAGTGCAGATGTGGCCTGAATTTCACGTAAATGGAAATTTATTTATTTTGTCGCATGTGGTCATAAAGGCTTTCTCACATTATACATAGAAGACAGCAGTCTGGGGCTAGGTGAATGATGGGGGAAGCAGATGCAGCCTGAATTATACTGGATTGTATAGTTTATGCTAGCGATTGCCAGTTTCAACTGTTCTGTCACTGATTAGATGTTGAGTAACTTCCCCCAAGGTAGATCACAGATGTTCAAAATGTGTCAGGAAATCTAATAACAAATATGTCAATAAATCTTCCTGCATCTATTGGCTTCATTTCCTCTGCCTTCCTCTGCAGCGTGGTCCAGGTAAAGCTCTCCTACTTGCCATGTTGACTGCATTCTACCAAAGAGCAGGGGAGCAACCGACCAGGCAGGGCTGGCCCTAGCATTTGGTAGAGTGAGGCAATTGCTTCAGGTGGCAGGAATTGAAAAGGTAGGAGTAGCAGGCCACCCAACACATTCCTTTGAATCCCCTTGGCCACTGACCTCTGCTGGAGATCAGAGTTGTGTGTGCTGCACCCCTAAGCTAGTGGGACTCTGCAGGGTCCACTCAGGTGCAGTGGAAGATGCTGTCCCACTACCAGTGCTGAAGTAAAAATTAGCTGCCTATCTACGGTAGTTATCTTCTGCACACAGAATGGGATGGGGTGGAATCTTGTCCGTTGCCTCAGGCAGATAAATATATTGAGCTGGCCCTACTGCCAGGACAAAGAGAAGAAATATTTGCCTCAGGCAGCAAAATGCCAAGGAAATGTGTGCCTTGTTCTCCCAGTTTCATATTGGCCAGGAGGCTTTTTTATACCATATATAATCAATCAGAGAGATGTGGATAGAAGCAAAAAAACCGGTCCCACCTCTAGAATCTGCTTTGTGAAGCTGTTTCTTCATGGTAAGCTTGGCCCTGCAAACCATTGGGTGTGATAGATGTCTCTTGCCCTACACACACCCACTCACCCACACACCTCTATATTCAGCATGGCTTCCACAGTGACTTTTTAATATCTTTCTGTATACATTGAGCAAAAAGGTACATAGTAATTTTTATGAGAATGTTGACTGAAGGTGGTCACCATCTGTGCAAACGCCCTGAAACTGTGACTTCCTCTCTGCAGCCTTCTCTGCCAAGGGAGGAAACCTTAATTTATAGATAACCCAAGGAATATCATTCTTTCCTGCCCCACTCCTCTAAATATAGGTGTTTTCCAGTCAAAACATGTTTATTCACCCATCTTGACATGGCTTGTTTAATGAAACAGGCATCCTGTTTTATGTTTGAGGAGGTGATGGGTGAATGCTAACCACTCAGATGTGATTCTGGGGTGTGGATGGGGGTGATATTTGAAACAGACTGAAGTGGGAATCGTGGATTAATTAGCACTACATAAATTAAAGTGAACAATACTAAGGATCCAGTGACTTGCATTTAGAAAGGAACAGAGAATAGTTCCAAGGAATTGGTAGCAGGGAGATAGGAGGTAGATATTTTTTTTTTAGCCTCTCTCTCCCTACTCATGAATTACCCCATTGTAGGTTCTGAGGTTGCAGTTCCAGCTTTCTGTGGAGTCTCTTCACCTCACACTTCCACAGAACGTGGTAGGTGGGAGATGCTGAGGAGACCAGGGTTTCAACCAGAGGCCACTTAGGATGTGATGAGGGCCTTCCCATAATTGCTTGGGCAAGGTTTTGCTTTGATGGAGGAGAAGATGCTTGGGGTGACTCTAGACTACTGGTATTTGCTGGAGGGATCCAAGAGCATAGCAGAACTTTAGGTGGATTAATACGTGCTCTGTCTCTCAAGCACAACAAAAAGCACACAGACTTTTTGCAGGTTGGAAAGTGATGGGGAAATGCATTGTCAGGTGTGGGATAAATGAATGACTTGTAGGAAGATGTGTAAACATCCCCATAAGCAAGTCAGAATGGATGCAAGATGAACTGCCCCACAACAAACTAATCAGAATGGCTGTTCAATAAGAGTGGATATAATTTATCCACGGCATGAGCTTTGTGCATGCAAATCAGGATGAATGTTCAATAGACCGGTCATCCGGAAGAGCCCTTCTGCTTATTTCCCTTCAGTCAGAACAATCTTTTCCTAGAGGCTGGTGCCTGGGGGAAAAAAGGCTCCCTGCTGTCCAGGACATTTTGACAGAGACTTCCTTAGCCCCTAGGGCCTAGGGATTTGAAGAAAGCTGGACCTGAAACCCTTTCCTTTGGTCCTTTTGATATTTTTGCACATAACCTGCCACGGGGGCTTACCTGATGGGATGGAGGCGCAGCTATAGCATCCTGGCAGCCACATCACTGCCACTCAGCTGGAGGGAGAGGGGCAAAGATGGTGACAAGGTCAGGGCTGTTCTTGTGCCCCTGCTGGAGCCCATCCGGCACTCCCACCAGTGTGTCCCCACAGTCCTGACCTTGCTGCTGCTTTGTGTGTGCCCATAACACAGCTGTAGGAAACTATCATTGTGAGCTCACCCCAGTGGGCAAGCCCCTTGTCATACCCCAGTGGTGACTGCATTGGTCTTCTCTGTCATTTTTCCCTGTCATTTTTATCATCTGCTTTTCCCTTTTGCCATCTTTCCTGCCTATTTCTCCATTTACTCTCCTGTTACATTGCAATATTTATGTAGCTCGTCTCCTGAACCCAAATTCTGATTTTCTTTTATGATTGCATCTTGGTTGTTGTTGTTTCTCTCCCCCCCCTCCTATTATGCATGCATTAATATTAATTTTTATATTGCTTCTGAGTCTTCTAAGAAGCTTGCCACTATTTTTTCTTCTTAAGTTATTTCGATCACTTTGTTTTCGCCATACTTCCTAGCTTGCTTTGGTGGTCATTCTTTGGAGTTTGTGGCAACATTTTTCTTTTCTGCTTTCAGATTCCTTGGTTCCCATAAAAATGACCGAGAAAACATGATACAGTGGCTTGTTAAAACAACAACAAACCAACAAAAACAAGCTGACACACCTCAAAGATCTAGGATGTTTGCCAAAGTAAAAAGCAAAACAAAACCCACCATGACAGGTTCTGAGAACAGGCTTGCTGTCCAATGAGATGGGAAAATCAGGGAACAATAAACAAGGCTTAAAGAGAATGGAAGTGGGGAATCAGGTAGCAAAAGCACAAACAAGCAGGCCTCCATATGCTATTTCAAAGGTTGCCAGTGTGGTAACTGCAGGGACACATGTACCCATAGAGGCCTTTGCTGGCATGTACAAGATCAACTCGCCTTCTCATGCAAATTAAGTTTGAAGGAAGCAGCCTACTGTAGTCAATACAATAGGATGTGATGTATGCTGGGTTGTCGTGCATGTATGGTGCCTGCAACAGTTTCTCCAGTTTGCAAATGTGCCCATGAGCCCCCAAAGGTTGGTGGTCCCTATGCACACCAAATACCCAGGGGCATCCTAAAGATACGGTACTGCATGTGGGGAAAAGACAGAGTTGCCGAAATAAAGATGAAACCCAGTTAAGTTAAAGTTTGTGAAGAGAACGTTCAGGATCCAAAAGAGGCAGAAGAGAAGGAAAATCACATGCAGCGAGAGAACGAGAAAAAAAGAAGAATGCAACGAGTGAAAGGAAGCCAATTAAAAGAACATTATACTGTGCAGTTCTGATAAAAGCGTTGCGCACAAAACAAAGCAAGCAGTAGATTTCAGGGCAGAAGACAGGTGAGAAATGGGCAGGCCAGAAAGAAGACCCTCACACCGATCGTATCTAGAAAGAAGAAAGGAGTGAACGAATATTTTAGCGGATCACTGGGAAGCAATGAATGGAGTTTTGAAATATCACAAAGCTGAAAACAGCAAGGTGTGGGGCTTTTTGTCATTACTGCTAGGGGGCAGGTGTGTAGCAGGCTGGATCTGTCCACATGCATGCCAAACAGGACTTAACAGGATTTACACATAGGCATTTTTGCACATTTTAATATAATACATGTTTTTCATTTTCGTAACAGTATAAATACTCTGAAGTTAATGACCTCCTGTTCGTGTTTTGGAAAACAGCCAGCAGCCTCAGTCAGGTCACTGCCAATCTAGCTCAGTAATGTCTGCACTAACTGGCAACAGCTGTTCAGTGTTTCAAACAGGGGTTTCCCCAACCCTACCTGGAGACGCCAGGGATTGAACCTAGGATCTTTGGCTTGCTCTGCGGGTGTTTCCCAGTGCTCACATTAAACCAAGGACAAGTCAAGAAAAAAAAGTGCTTTACTATCCACGATGATTTCCCCTCTCAATGGTTCGTACCATTTGGATAAGTGACAAGTCTTAAAGGAGAGGATTGTACACAGCCCCAAAATATCGCAGTGAACTGTTTTATTCCATGAGCCGACAACATTTCCTCACTATACAATAAAACATTGACTCGGTGTGTGTGTGTGAGAAAATGCCAGCCAGCCACCCATCAAATGCACACATTGTGTAGCAGACAGAATCCATTCAAAAAATGATAATAGATTTATTGTTTATATATTATATACCGGTAGTTTATATTTTACGAGCCTCGGGGGGATTTGGGTTTCATAAAATAAATGCAGTACATATCACGTGGAAACCTGCCTGTTGAATTTCTCTTGGAACAATTGAGATTGGGATCTCAGCGCTCTCAGTTACATACCACCCTGAAACCATATTGTTATCTCTGCAAAAACAAACAAACAATTTAGCCTGACCTAATGTGTTAAAAAGAAACAGGGTGGGGGGGGAAGAAAAGGAGAAGAAGAATGAGAGAGATGGTCAATGGCTAGTACCCCACTGTAGTAATAAAATGTCTAGACAGCAATTAACATCCATTTCCCTCAAGAATGCATCTGTGTCATCAGCAAATCTTTACTACTTTGCAAGGGACCAATCTAAATATGTTTAATCATTAATCAATTTCCAAAATCTGAGCAAGAGTTGCTTTTTTTCATGAGCTTTGCCTTCAAAAACAAAACAAAACCCGCCGGCACTTTTTTATGAGAAAAGGCAAAAGCTGGGAGGGGAAGACATTGGGCCCCACTCCAGTGGGCAACCCTGCTCAGAAATGCACCACAGTATTGGCTTGTTTGAAGGCTGCTGCCCCCAGCACACATCACATACACAAATGTCTGCTGCCTTCTTTTGTTGTTGTCAAGCGGCATCCCTACCTCAGATCACATTTTTTTCCTGCTGCTAGTTTAAAGGTAATGGTAAAGGGCCCCCTGACCATCAGGTCCAGTCGTGTCCGACTCTGGGGTTGCGGCGCTCATCTCGCTCTATAGGCCGAGGGAGCCGGCGTTTGTCCGCAGACAGCTTCCGGGTCATGTGGCCAGCATGACAAAGCTGCTTCTGGGGAACCAGAGCAGCGCACGGAAACGCCGTTTACCTTCCCGCCGGAGCAGTCCCTATTTATCTACTTGCACTTTGATGTGCTTTCGAACTGCTAGGTGGGCAGGAGCTGGGACCGAGCAACGGGAGCTCACCCCGTTGCAGGGATTCGAACCACCAACCTTCTGATCAGCAAGCCCTAGACTCTGTGGTTTAACCCACAGCGCCACCGGGGTCCCTAGTTTAGGGCTGCCATATTTCAAAAAGTAAAAATTTCTGACACCTGCAAAGTTATTGAGTTTTATTTTGGGGGAAACCCTAACCCCAAAATAAGACTTTTGAGCTGTTCCTGCTGCTTTTTCCATCGCATTGCCATACACCTGGGTTTTCCCTGCCATTTTTCCAATTTGGCACAATTCCCCCTGATGCCATTTTTACACCCGAAAATCAGGCATGCCAGGAACTTTCCTGATGTATGCCAAATGTAGGCTAGTTGACACATTGCTTGACAAACACGTCTTTCACTACTGACCCATCTACTCCTGCCAATTTAGGCCACAATCCTATACAAGGTTATCGAGGAGCAGTGCTTTTTTTCTAGAGAAATAGGTGCCTGTATTCATCATGAATTTTTTACAGTGAGTGCCACATTTCTTAAAAACAACAAAAAGAGGTGCCGGTACGGCATACCCTTGAGGACCTCCTGAAAAAAAGCCACGCCAAGGAGTAAGGCCACACCTGCACTGTACATTTAAAATACTATTATATATCCAGCAGTTTTGGGACTACAACTCCCATCATCCTTAGCTAGCAGGACCAGTGGTCAGGGATGATGGGAATTGTAGTCCAAAACCAGCTGGAGACCCAGGTTTGGGAAATTTTGCTTTAAATAGTTATGGCTTTCCACATAGAATCCTGGGAGCTGTAGACTGTTAAGGGTAAGGGTGTTGAGAATTGTTAAGAGATCCTTCCCACCCCCCAAAGCTACAATTCCCAGAGTTCCTTGGGAAGAGAGCTTGATTATTAAATTGTGGCTCTGTCAGGGGAACAGGGGTCTCTTCACAACTCTCAGTACCCTTAACAGACTATAGTTCCCAGGATTCTTTGAGTGAAGCCATGCCATAGTGCTGCTTTAAATGTGTAGTGTAAAGTTGACCCTAGTCCTATTAAACACCTTGGGACTCAGGGCCGGCCCTACGGCCAGGCTGGGTGGCGCAGGGCACCACGGCGCTGGCCCGCTAGGAGGGCGTCGCGAGCTGCGCCTGCCCACTGGCTGGCTGGTCCACCGGTCCGCCGCGCAGCTGCACCCACGGCACCCACACTGTGCCTGCCCGCCCGCCCGCCGCGCAGCAGCGCCTGTGGCAGCCGTGCTGCGCCCACCCGCCCACCGCGCTGGGAAACGGGGCGGGAGGGCGCTGGAGGGATCAGGCGCACCACGGCGCCAGGGGCGCTTAAGATGGCCCTGTTGGGCCTTCTGAGCAGACATTCATAGGATTTCACTGTTATCTAATTATTTATATGTACTCCGTTTCTATTTAGCCTCTTTACCCAGAAGGAAACCAAAGTTGGCCTGCACCAAAGGTGAACCTGTGGCCCTCCAGATGTTTTTGGACTCCCTGTTCCCATTAGCTTCAGCAAAGCATGTCCAAAGCTCAGGGACAAGGTGTGTGTGTGTGTGTGTGTGTGTGTGTGTGTGTGTGTGTGTGTGTAAGTAACAATTTGGTTCATATTATTTCCTTTGTGAACTAATGCCCAAGACTAACACAGCTCTGCTTCAAATTATCACTTTTCAGAATTTTGCAATGACTTTCTCCAGGCAAAGAATGTGTACAAAAATGTGTATAGTTGCGAAAACAATATACAAAAAATGCATTTCATTGTGGGGAGCTTTCTGGCAAAAATAATAGATTATTGCATTCAAATATGTTTATATTAGGAGAAATGCACATGTGTGGGTGTGCAAACCGGTACATGTTCACACAGATACCAGCCCCATCAATTTCATTAGAGAGGTTTAGCAAGATAGATAGATATATAAAAGTTTATATCACTGTTGGAAAGCTACCCTGTTGTATTTCAAAGTTTCATCAAAGGACAACACTTCTCTAGAGTCCATAGGGGTAAAATTTACATAAATGCCTATTAGTCAACTTTTTGCCCCTTGCGTCTTTCAATATTTGCTCCTACTACCATTTCGTAATATATCCATCAGGGATCCCTGGCATCGGTGCCATTCATTTTCTTTGAGATGTTATTGAGGTTGTAAATAAAAGCCACAGCATCAAGGGGCAGACAAGATGGAGCCTGTCAGATCTGGAAGTCAGCAGCAAAGTTATAATTACAGCAGAGTGGTGTGAGGTAGTTCTTTACATCCATAGATTTAATTGTCATCAGCCGTAGAGGAAGCTGAGGGATGGAGAGGAGAAGGCAGAGAATGACAGGGAGTAAGGTCTGTTACCAAATATGTCTAAGGCTGTCTTTGCAATTCTCATTAATAAGCCATCAGCAGAACAGAGAGCCCCCTCCGCCTGTGACTTTGACAAAGACTTCTTACGTGGATGGCATTTGTCTCATGCATTCATCAATAGGAGAGCATGAGATGATCAAACAGATATGATCATATTGTGTGTGGGACATTATGTGGACCAGTATGGGCAGCGTATCTTCATGTTTCTTAGGGCGTGTCATTTTAGGGGATGAAACATAATTTCTTCAGTGAGGGGTCTTAAAATATGTTTTTGGGTGTGTGGAATTGAAATCTGCTATTATTTTTATTACTGGACATTTAGCTTGATAAGTCTGATGAAGAACCACATATACTGCTTTCAGAAAACCAATGAATTTTAACTTAATCTTCTGAGAATGTCAGGTAATGAATAATAATAATAATAATAATAATAATAATAATAATAATAATATAATGTAACTGTAAGAACTTGGTAATCATTTTTAATGATTTCTGTGCAATTTTACACACATTTTACCTACAAAGCAAAACCAAATGATATTAATTTAACCAAAATATCTTTTGAATTCCCAAGTCATGTTGCAACCTTTTAGCACCCTTCATTTTGGGAATTTGAAAGTTGAAAAATTCAACAAGCGCTTATGTGCTATTATTGTTATTGTGATTCCTCTTTCTGTTGCACGTGGGCTAAATAAGCCATAGTTCTATATGTGGTAGAGCATATGCTTTGTGTGCAGAAGGTCCCAGATCTAATCCCCAGGTAGGGTTCCGGAAAGTTCCTGCCTGAAACCACAGAGAGCTGCTGCTAGTCAGCGTAGGCACTCTTAAGCCAATGGTTTGACTCAGTAAAAGGCAGCCTACTATATTTTTAAGTTTCCATGTACATCTGTAGTATGTGAACCCTTTCGGTGTTCTATAGTAATTCATCATGCATACACACTGACACTATTAACACTGATACTATTAAGACTGATGTGAGCCATGATATCTATAGTAAGGTCTAGGGTATTGCCTACATCAGGAGCGACCAGTGTGACGCCCTCTATAAGTTAGCCCATCAACCTCAGTCAGCATGGCCAGTGCTCAGAACTGGAGTTCACCCTGTCGGCTGCACCAGTCCACACAAATGTCTTCAGGCCTTGGGGACTCCATTTGCCCATGCGATGACATTCCTGTAACTTATTTTGCACTACATACACATAAATGTACACATTTCTCATCATTCTAAGGTTCAAGCGAAGGTCCCTATGGGCACCGAGTTGGTTCCTTCTATTAAGAATTTCCATACCCTTCCACTTGCATTATTGTAGTGTAAATCTGCAGGAAAAGGTGGGGAAAAAATATCCAAAAGGCACTACCCACTGCTATATCTTTTGTGCCGGTCGATGCAAGCTCTTTGGATCTTTATGACAGTCCCATTAAATTTAGCAAAGGGTAAACCAATTAAGATACCATTAATAATGAATGGTTTTCAATAAGACTTATGTTCAAATACCTGCAGAATTTAATACAAAACCTTATTGTCAATTAAGTATTTCAAAGCTGTCCTTTCCAATGTGCAGCTGTGAATGACATCATCTACTGTCCTAAAATTCTGTCAGTTGATTTAAAGGAAGTTGTGTGCAAGAAGAAAAGAGGGCTTTACACTGTGTGGGAACCCCTAGACAAGAAGTGGCTGATATGCTGGGAAGGGCCTATCTGGCTGAGCCCACCCACCATGCAGGTGGCAGCTAAAGATGCCCAGCTTTTTCTATGATGGCTTAATCATTTCCAAGGAACAGATGTTTGAATCCACTCACCTATGACTTTGCTAAACATTGGTTTGCTAAACATTGTTTCTATGCACTCCAATCTCACCACTGCACTGTCTCGCTTCAGCCCCATCCAGGTGATCCACAGTGACATGGTTGTTGGGAGGTGACTCCATCCCTCCACAGAGACCATTACCACTGCCCACAATGCCACCAGATAGCTTCCCATACATTCCTTTGTCTGGAGTAGCCACTGTTAGGCTCTGAAATGGTACATGGTGTGTGTGTGTGTGAGATGGAGCAGGATGAAGGCAGCTTAAATGTGCTGGACTGAAGGCATCTTTGTTCGTCTGACAGACCCCAGAACCAGGGGCTCCATCTATGCCAGTCACAACTGTCTTAAAGCCAACAGATTTTTAATGAATCTAGACTATAAAGTGCAATCAACATAGCCTGGATCCAACCCATATGCTTATTTTCCTAATACATGCTATAGAATATGTCTTGCTTTTCCCATGGAAGTTGAGTCATCCATCTGATAACTTCTATCCCATCATAACATGGAAGTTATAACAACCATCTCATAACTGTTACAAGAACACAAAGGACTGGTCAGTCTACCAATGAGACCATTCTAGGCCGGATTGTTGGACAGATTTATATAGATCAGGCATGTCCAACTTTCAAGAGACTGAGATCTACTCCCACTATAAAAAAACAACTGGCAGTGATCTACCAAAGTTGTTGAGCTTTTTTTGGGAAGCCAAAGCTGTTGAGCTTTTTTTTTTTAAAATCACAATCTACCTGTTGGACATCCCTGATATAGATGTTATTCTGTGTGCATGGGACAATGTTTTCAGTTAATCGGTTTTAGTGTGTGAAGATAATTTTGCCACACACCCCTACCCAGCCGGAATCTGGCAGATGAAGGGCATGGTCAAATTATTTCTTCCATGCAGAGGGCAGCTACTGGCTTCCCATATGATTGTACATCTGATGCCAAGTCACCGCTGGGAAATCCAACCACCTGTATGTACAGAAATGATCTACTGTATCATAAGAACTGGCCTTTTGTATGGGGTGCTGAGGATCCATCCAGCTTGGCAGACAAATAATAATTAAGTATTGGACTAGCAGTAACAGCACTAACTCGGCAAAGACAGAAAGCAAGAAAGCATTAAACAGTTATTTAGTCTCTCTCTCTCTCTCTCTGCCTGTCCACATAGGCCACCCGTGAGCTATTTGCCTATTGTGCAGACAGCTGGCCTTGGAGAAAAAAACAGATCTGGCTTCTGCTTATATTTATTAAATCTGCAGGAAGGATCCATCCATCACAACAATGGATTTAAAGTGTTTGCTGGGTGATGGGAGAGTCCCATAAGCATCCTTTGAAGTGTCTTTTACAGAAGGTAAACATCTGAAGAGCATAAAATAGGCTGCTCTTCTTTCCAATGAGTAACCTTGTCAAAAGGGCTTGAATCGAGAGTGTGGGGGGAGGGGTGCCCCATTCTGAAAAGGAAAAGCAATAAAGGGTGCCTTATGACAGCAATTTGCACATTTACTGCTCTTTGATATGTTAACTAGATTTTGTAAAATGGAACCTTTTGTCTTTCAGAGGTCGTTGGGCAGCGATAGCTCAGCCAGTGCAATGTTTTGCAGTAGGTAATGCATCTTCTAATTAATAACTTAACTTGGGGAGCCTCAGTAAATCAGCAACATTATCATTATAAGAGGATACAAGCGGCTTGCTATACACATGAGGACAGAGAGATCCTCATAATGTCGGGGGCTCGTCATTATTTACTGCATGCCCCGACTCAAGTGAATTGGATTGAATACAAGGGGATCAATAGGTTATGAGCCTCATTCACTAAACTTTTACAAGCCCTTTATGAACCTTTGATTCTCAAAAACAGAGCTTTCCCATTCTGGAAATTAGTCAAGCAGAAAAGTGCTGCAGATGTCCTGTTTGCTTATTCTGCACCTCCATAGCCCCAGCAGCTTGTGGCAGACACTTCCTGAATGCACCAGGAAAAGGATGGAGGAAGCCAGCAGTGCAGGCCTATGCATGCTTTCTTGGAAGCAAGTCCCACTGAGTCTGATGGGGCTTCCTCCTAGCCAAGTGGGTATTAGGACTGCAGTCTGAATGAGTGATAAAGCTGCAGGAAAAGCATGCGCACCTTCATAGATGCATGCTCCTAGATCAGCGTGAAGGATTATTAAGGCAGAAAACTGTGCCCAAGGGGCACACAGTAGGAGAAAGCAGGGCAGAAGTTTGATTATTTGGGTGTATCGGTATCAGGACCTGAGAAACCAGGGTTCAAATCCTCCCTCAGCCATGAAGCCTACTGGGTCACCTTGGGCCAGTTGCTGCCCATCAGTCATGGCGGAGCTTAATGCTCCAGCACCAGGGGTGGAGAGCAAGTGGGGTCATGGCTGGCGCAGGGGCGTGGCCTGCGTCCTGGGGGTGTGATGCACTGCCTGCGGGGAGTGGCACCCAGTGTGCACGAAAAATGCAACGAACAAACAAATAAAAGCAGTGTGCTTATTTGTTTCCCCTCCCCTTTACATTCCTGTCCCACCTTTCTTCCATCATGGTTGGTTGCATGTGGTTCCCAGGCAGTAACCCATCCAGGCACTGACCAGATCCAAGCCTGCTTAGCTGTAGCCTCATGCACTTTCTGACCACCCCCTGGGTTTGCTAAAAATGTACCACAGTACATTTTACAGTGTTTGCATTGTTTTTGTCGGATGAGTGTAAACTGAATCGTTACACACAGGAGAATGCTGGTGGCAGGTTTTTGCCACTGTCAACAGTGTCCATTTTATTGCCCTGTCCCTCTAGCCCTGGTCTATGCAACTACACAAAAAGAAAGCGCATTCTCTGCTCCTTCCCATTCCTTCTGGGGAATGCCACATTTGAATGAATTCCTAGCCCATATTAAAGAAATCCCCATTATTAAAGAAATCCCCACTTACAGAGAGCTAGCAAGTCAGGGAGAAGAACTTGCCTTTCCATAAGGCTAGAAATGCATGGGCAGGAGGCGCTGAACATGGGAGAGCATGCAAATTGCCTCCCTCTGTTCATAGGAAGAAAATGCATCTAGGTTGCAATCCTGCAAACGTCTGTTAGCCTCAACCTAAATGGTCCTTACATCCAGAGGATTGTGTTTGTTGTGCCCTGTTTTGGACACCCAAACCCATCAGCTCACCAGGCTCACCATCACAACTGCGTAACTAGCAAAGTCAGATTTATATGGGCATCAGCAATCCCATTGCCTTTGGTCTCCCTCCTGGTTGCAGTTCACCTTTATCAGCATCTGACAGCCACACCGAGCAACGGGAAGGTTTGTTTTCTCACCGTTTTGCATTGTGGCAGTAGACTGCAGCACAGATAGCCGTCCTCTAATTTACCTTTTGCTGATTTATCACCTCACTAATGATACAATAGATTTTCCCATTAGTTTATTCTTATTATTTATTATTGGTATTGGTATTTTCCTTTTCTGAAGGAAAATGAAAACAAAGTAGAGCCACGGCCTGGTTGCAGAGGAAGGGTGTTATTTTCAAGAGTTCGGCAAGGCTGCAAAGAATGGATAGTTTCTATGTTACCAGTGTTCAATCACCGGCATTTGTCTTTTCGTATCCCAAAGCAATTGCATAACTCTAATATTGACCTTAACTCGAGCCCTTTGTTTCTCACCCTAACAGCCAAAAGCATTAAAAATGCGTGTTTACTTAATTTGTCCTGGCATGCAATGTAATTACAAGCAGTTTGTTTTCTCTCTTGTAAAATATAGGCAAGAGAGGGAATAAAGTAATGTGGAAAATTAACATTGTGATGTACTGTATAGTGGAATAACACTAAAAGCACTTAGCCGAGTTAGCACTGGAGGTGCTATTTGTGTTGTGTGCAAGAGCCATAAAGCATTAAATGCCTCTTTTCTCAACTATATTTGCATGATTTTCGACGGCACTAAAATTAATCTGATCTGCCTCTAAGTATGGAAGGAAAGGGGAGAGAAGGGGAGATGAATGAGCAGAACAGGGCTTCAGTTGGCTTTAAAGTGACATCCGTGCTTTTGTCGAATCCTGCAGTACAGCTTAAAAGATGATCACAACTGCCTTTTCTCCATCATCATCATCATCATCATCATCATTTTTAACCTGTTATGGTTCAAAGGATAAATATGTGGCTAATCAAAGACCCAGGTGGCGCTGTGGGTTAAACCACTGAGCCTAGGGCTTGCTGATCAGAAGGTCGGCGGTTCGAATCCCTGTGACGGGGTGAGCTCCCGTTGCTCGGTCCTAGCTCCTGCCAACCTAGCAGTTCGAAAGCACATCAAAGTGCAAGTAGATAAATAGGAACCGCTACAGCGGGAAGGTAAACGGCGTTTCCATGTGCTGCTCTGGTATGCCAGAAGCGGCTTTGTCATGCTGGCCACATGACCTGGAAGCTGTACGCCGGCTCCCTCAGCCAATAAAGCGAGATGAGCAGCGCAACCCCAGAGTCAGTCACGACTGGACCTAATGGTCAGGGGTCCCTTTACCCTTTTAATCAAAGACTACATGGCAACGTTATCTATTTATTAAATTTCCATCCTGTTCTTCCTCCTCAAAGAGGAGGCAAACACAGAAGTGATAAAACAATTAAAAATAAAATAAAAACAATTAAAAGTTCCCCCGAAAATGTAGAAGTGAGTATGTAGGAACTGGTAACGACAGAGATACATATTGTCTCCAGTTACAGTGGTACCTCGGGTTAATAACTTAATTCGTTCCGGAGGTCTGTTCTTAACCTGAAACTGTTCTTAACCTGAGGTACCACTTTAGCTAATGGGGCCTCCCACTGCTGCCACTGCTGTTCTCATCCTGAGGTAAAGTTCTTAATCCGAGGTACTATTTCTGGGTTAGCGGAGTCTGTAACCTGAAGCGTCTGTAACCCGAAGTAGCACTGTACCATGGATTGGAGCTAAAACACCACCCTCTAGCTTGTTCTTATGATTACTTTCATTTTCCTGGGCCTACAAAGTTAATAAGCTTGCCTTAGGTTAAATAAGAACTTAACAGTTAAGAACATCTAAAAAGATAGTCCTCTGTTGGACTCGATACTAATGCACCAGCAATAAGAGAAAATGTATAGGGGATGGGGAAATGAGTGGGCAACCAAGGTCAAGACTACAGAATGCAGAGACTTATTCAGTTGGTGTATTTTCTCTTCCGTTTCTGTGATGTATTCTACTTTGATCACCAGTGTGGTATCAGACCAGAATGGAGACCCAAACTGGGGCTTGTGAGGATAAAAGGGAGGGAGGAACAGAGCCATGTATATGTCTCACTCCCACCCAAGTTCTTCAGAGGAAGGACAGGTTTATATATATATAAATATAATTTGGCAGGTTTGAGAACTGGAACAACTTTTTGGCCGATGCATGTTAAGCCCCTTATGATATGTGGGAGATGGGAATGCCCTAGTGGTGGATAATCTTCAGTGGGAAATGGACTGCATGAGTGTGACCCTGTTGATTTGTCTGGATCTTTCAGTATAATTCTAGAGTGCCTTGTTACGTATGGCGTGGTGGCTCTGGTCTTTCCTGGAGGGTGGGTCTCAGAAGATAGTGCTGGTATAATAAGGCTTGGTTATAGCTTGTGGCTTGACATGAGTGACACAGATCACAAGCCCACGTTCAGATGTACTGCTATGTCAAACCATGGCTAAACCCTAGGTAATGTGAACCCTCATTCATACTAAACCATGGTTTGTCTTAGTACTACATGTGAATTGGATCATTGTGTATTTTTATAACAAATCTAGCAATTGCAAATTGACAACTTTGTTGCCAATGAGCTAATAATCTTAATTTCAGTGCAAGGAAGACAACAAAAGGATTAAGAGAAATGGGAGAAACCAGGGGAAATGTATTTATTTAAAACATTTTTTCCACATTCTTTAGCTTAAAAGATTCCCTGATCCGCATATAGATCTATAAAATTGCCACCCCCCCCTCCATCCTTGCCCCCAGGCTTAAAAGGCAGGACACAAAAGGAAAAGAACACAAGGAAAACAAAGTTCTTATTATGACCAGCTTTTATATAAACAACTAAGGGAGAGAAGGAGTCAAATGGAGCTGGTTTCTCAGCAGAGAGCAAGGCCTGCTTCCCACTGAAGCTGTCTGATGGAATGGCTGCTGCCAGCCGACACCTGAGGAGTTGAGGAATCCATAACAACTAAACAAACTTAAGGTATCATATTAGCAATGGATGGAGGACTAAGGAGCTAGGATATAGCTTTCACCGTGAAACTGCTCAATTTCATGCCCTAAATGACCCTGGCCCCAAAATATCTCCACCCTCCTCTACAGACCCTCTCAGCAGAGGAGCCCTTTTGGTAGTTCCACCACCCTCAGAAGTTAGGGTGGTGGCAGCCCAGGAGGGGACATTCTTTGTGGCAGCCCCCAAGCTGTGGAAATCCTTCTGCACAGAGCTGTGTTTGACATCCTCATTCTGTAGTTTCCATTGTATGCTGAAGACACGCCTCTTTCCCTGGCCTTTGACATCTGAGATTTATGGGTTTTTTTTTGTACCCACCCCATTCTCTTTATTGTGTTTGCTTTAAACTGATTTTAATATGTCTTTTTAAATTGCTGTAACCTCCCCCCCCCCGAGTGCTTATGATGAAGGGTACATAAAAAAATTACATGTAATAACACTACTAATGGCTAAAACTTATAGTGCTAAGAAACACTCTCAATCATTTTTCTGTGTAAAAAAAATTATTTTAGACCTGATAACGATGAATAAACTGTTCATACCTTTTGTGAGAGGGATGTTACAAGTTTTTACCCTGGATAAAGAACACATCACTCACAGTTCACATCTGGATAGTAAATTCTTCACAGTGTCTGCAGTATTTTGTTATCTTAATTATGTTTCCCCCCAGTGCAGTGACTGGCCCTGTTGTTCTGTGGTAGCTGTTAACACACCATATTCCCCCTATGTCATATTTTTGGAAGCTTGATAACATTTACAAAAGTGCCTTATTTTTGCACACAGAAAAATTCAATCTAGCTTTCTTTCCCTCTGCAGGGCAATGGATCTAAAGTTGCCACACAACTTTATTTTTGCAATAGCAAGATGAAATGAATATGAATGCAGAACAGGAGCCTTTTTAGAAGTCATTGAGTCTCTACCTCTCACTTTCTTCAGACTGGAGGTAGGAAAGTCATTAGATTAACCTCTCTTGACAGGTCAGGCTCAGCAAATATTCTTAAAAATAACTCTTACAGTAATTTATGACCTTTTGGGAGCATAATCAATAGTGCTAAGACGAGAGGCAGCCAGACTGCGCTTCCTGATAGGAGAAAGTTTCTTGTCTTTGTAATGTTTGCGTTCTGTCTGGCAGTCAGCCTCACAGCACACAAGCAGTGATATCATAGCCCCTGCTACTCAATCAGATTTGGAGACATACATTTTTATTGTCAATGTACTGTCTCCTCCGTGATTTCATACAGTATCTGATTCCAGAAGAAACTGGTGTGCAAATGTGATTGCAAAGCAAAGGAGGGAAGCTGCACAGACCGATTTCTGCTGTGTCTATCTATTGTCTCCCCTCTGAATCATTCGATAACAGAGACATTCTTGCAGGCTGAAAGAGGGAAGACGTGGACCTTGTCTTTGCATTGTAAAATAGCCCTGAAAGAAAAATAGAATAGAAAAATAGAATATCCCACATAAAAATACCCACCTGGGGAGTAAGCCTTTCGTAAATTGTCAGAAAAATCCTTGCAGTGCCTAGATCTGGCATTTTGATGTTCCCTTTGCTCTGTGACACACGGAAGCCATGCTTCCAAAGTTCTGTTTCCTGGGAATGGTTTGTAGCTCAGTGGTGAAACACCTGCTTTGGATGCAGAATGCCCTAGGTTCAATCCCCAGCGTTTCCAGGTAGGGCTGCGAGAGAATACTGAGCTAGATGAGCCAGTGTTCTATCTCAATATGAAGGCAGCTTCTTATGCTTCTGTATGCATTCTTCTTGCCAATGCTTTATTATATGTCTCATTTCTAAGCCCCATGTGTGGTTTTGATGTAGCTCCACTTTTGCCTTGGATTCTACTTCGTCAGCCAGCCATTTGCTTGGTGTCCTTCTTCACTACCCAGTGCTTACTCTGTTCGGCTTTCACTGCTCATACTCTTGGCCAGCAACACTCATATCTCAACCTTCCTCCTTCTTGGCAATAGCACATCACCTCATCTGCCTTAACATCCTGATTAGGCTTTCCTGAGTATTTCCCATTTCATTAGTGCCACGGGAAATTTAGAGGAAATACACCATGGCTCTCCCCAACAAGAACAGAAGGGGCACAGGAATCTTCTGCCTCTGCCCAGATACAACTAAGACCAGTGCCACCTATTGACTAAACTATACAGTGTATAACGACACTATCCACACAATTAGTCCCACTTTTCTTCACCTTTCTTTCATGTCTTTCCATTTCCATTTTTTCCTTTACTTGTTCTTCCCTTAGATAACAATATATCTTACCCAACAGCCAACCCTTTTAGCTTGTAATCCCAAGCTGATGGGCTCTCTTCCCACTTAATTATAAATATTTTAAAGCCTCTTTCATTCTGAATGCTTTCAGAATGGCACAGTTTCATTTTAGGGAATTTTCCAGGTTCCCGTTTCAAATGATGTGTGATGGACAGTTACTAAGGAGAGCCCAGGGCCTTCTTGGTGCTGGTGCCCTGACTCTGGAATGTTCTCCCCATTCTGGGTTCCACATCAGGGTTTTTTTTTTAATGCCAGGTGAATATTTTTCTCCTAGGCTTTTAGAATTATTTTTCATTTCCCTTCCTGTTTTTGTTTTAGTTTTAGTTCTGCTTACTGATTGTATGCTGTTGTGTGGGTTTATGCGGCTTTTATTAATTTTGTGCTGGGGTTGCCTTTATATATTGATTGTTTTTAGTACTGTTGATTGTATTTGCATTTGTTGATTGGCTATAATAGAAATAAAAGCATGAAAGGCATGAAAGCATAAAAAAATCAATTTAAGAAATACCAGAAAACTCATACACTTTTGTTAAACAAAACAAAACAAAAGAAACACTATTGAATCTAAGATTTTATATCAGAAAGTCCAAGCAAATAGGAAGTTCTTCACCTTCTCCATTTTGTCTGCTTCAGACAGACCCTTCTGTATGTCTATCAGAGGTGCAAAGGTTTTGCCGTCAACCAAACTGGTATCTTTCCACTTCTTTACAATGACCAGATTCTGAACAGTCTGCTGCTGATCATTTGTTCCCGTGGTTGTTGAAAATACACCTGTTCATCCATACATTCATCCTGCATTTTGGTTTTAAGAAGTTATGGTTTGGTTTGAGCCTTTGGGGAGGATTAGAACCAAATTAGGTATCATGTTGCATGTAGCTAAGGAAAGCTGACATCCTCTTTGCAGTGTTGTATCAGTGTATCGTTTGTTTTGGGTGCTAAGTATCCTTTCAACTAAGAGATACTATATGACAGAATAAGACTATTGAAGAAAAGAACCAAAAGCACAGACAAAAAAAAACATAATCAAGTTTTGCTTGTTCGTACTTTTGATGTTACATTAATAAAAAAAAACCTTTATATGAAAAAACTAAACTAAAGAACTGTAACAGGGTAAGATACTGGTATATATCTGTTTTACAAACTGAATGTATATAATGGCCCCATATCTATGGCACACAGAGTAAGGTGCAGGTAAGTCCAGTTGATTTCAGTGGGTTGAAACAAATCTAACTGTATTGGATCTGGACACTGGATTATTTAGTCAAAATGGTGTGTGATTCAAATGAGCCAAAAAGAGATTGACTTTGTTGCCAGACCTATCATTTTACTTTTCACGAAAATGTCTTTTCTGTATTTTGATATAAACCCATTCAAACTGATGGTTCATTATTGATGCTCATCAAAGTAAGCAAACATTAAAATTACATTGTTGAGTTGCTAACTTTCTGCATTTCTTCCTCTGTTTTTCTACAATTGCACGTGCATCTCATACAATGCTTTATTCACTAGCCGTACAGGAACTTGAGGGATGCTAAGTTTGTCAGTAGGGACTCTATACTTAGTAAAATATTGAATGGGCTTTCATTTTAGTATCAGTGTAAAAATACATGTAATTGGAGTAGGCATACATTAATTAACTTTCATATTCTATTATCATAAAGATTCTTTCTTCTACTACAGTATGTTGCCAGATTTCCTAGGATAAATTTTGTTTCTGTTTAACATTTAATAAAGTAAACTGGATGCTTCCCAATTAAACTTTCCTATAACTTCTTCAATCAGATAATATAATTAATTTAGGAACAAAATCTCTTTGCTATTTTAATGCATTTATGCTGGCAATGGGGTTATAGTGTATTATAAATCCCCAATCAAATATTCTGTTTTCTGGAATTGTATTTTATTCTCTTTCAAGTTTTTTGGGGGGAGATGTTGTTGTTTGTTGGGTTTAAATTTTATTTATGAATTGTGTGAATACACTTTTCTACACTGCCCTGGAATGCTGGCCTTTCTTCTTTAAATTCATTTAGTGCAAAGCTGGAGCACCTCCATCCTTCAAGGAGGGTGAAGGAAGTGTTCATCACACCTCCAGCACCTTGCATGAAACTCTTATTGAAATATACCTGCATGACACCAAGTATGTTCTTTCCCTGACCCTGTACCATTTGTTTAGGCTTGCTACTAAATAATATATTGATTCCCACACTGGATTGGCTGGTTGGAGTGGAAAAACACGAGCAAGCAACATGAGTAGCTTCCAGTGAAGGTTGGCCCATTAGGGTCAATCACCAACCTCTACCAGCACCCACTTTCCTGCCTTTTTTCTTACATCCAGTCCAGTGATGGCACTGTGCATCAGATTCCCATTCCTTAGTGTCAGTCTTGCCCTTCTGCAATAAGACACTAGGATGCTAATGAATTTAAGGATTCGTCAACTGTTTCAGGGCAGCCCAACCTTTCATACTAAGTGGGACACAAGAGTACTTTGACATGGAACCTGTTGGCCGCAAAGTGCCTTCCCGCAAGGCCAAAATTTCACACCCAGCCCTCATGCTGCCTTTCCATAGCTGACCAAGCAAGGCACTGGGCTTTGGGAAGGAGATGTGAAGTTCTGGCAGGGTCCTAGAGCACTCTTACCCCATTCCCAAAGCTGGGAAAGCACAAACTAGGCTTTGGGAAGGAGGAGGGAGAACTCTAGGACCCTGTCAGAGCCCTCACATCTCCTTCCAGTGCCTCACTTACCCAGCTTTGTGAAGGCAGCGTGAGGGCTGGTGGCGAGGGGCATCAAAAGTTGCTGAAGGGTGCCAAAAAAGGTTTCGAGGGCTGCGTGTCGGATCACCTATCTGAAGAAGTGTGCATGTACACGAAAGCTCATACCAATAACAAACTTAGTTGGTCTCTAACGTGCCACTGGAAGGAATTTTTTAAATTTTGTTTTGACTACGGCAGACCAACATGGGTACCTACCTGTAACTAGATCACTAGATAATGATCAGGGACCTGGACCAACTCCCTTATGAGGAAAGCTTGCAACATTTGGGGTTTTTTAGTTTAGAAAAGTAAGGCAAGTAAGGGGGCTTATGATAGAAGTTCAGAGCACATGAACAGGGAGGTGTTTTCTCCCTCTGGAACCCTGGGTCATCCAATGAAACTGACTGGTGGAAGATTCCAAAGAGACAAAAGGAAGTATTAGTTCAAACAGCAGCACGTAGATGAACAATGCAATTCACTATCACAAGATGTAATGAAGGGCACTAATTTGGACCACTTTGAAAGGGGACTAGTCAAATTGATGGAGGATAAAGGTATCCTTGCCTATTAATCAGGATGGCTATATACTCCCTTCAGGATCAGCATGTCTTTTAATGTAGTTCCTGGAGAGCAACAGTGGCAGGGTCTTTCGCCCTCATTTCATACTAGTGGATTTCCTATAGGCAACTAGTTGGCCTCGGTAGAAAACAGAACAATCACCTCAATAGGCCTTTGGTCTGATCCCACAGAAATCTTCATATGTGCTTTAGGTTTAACATTTTCCTGAATCATTGAAGTTGTCATAAACTGTTTCAAAGAGTAAAAACCACAACTTTTAAAATGATTCATACCTCTGCATATGATTCCATGTTAACCGAATTCTCATTCATCCACTTTCATAATTATCTAGTTCCCATTTTAAATATCAAGGATGTACTGTATTCATCTTTCTAAATCCACAGTTCTCAAAGAGAAAAAGCATAGCTTTTCAGAAAAGCTTGTATATACAGTAATCAGCACACGGGCTTATGTGTTTTTGTAAATATGATATGAACAAAATGATCAATATGATTGTTCAAAACATGCCGTTAGCATGAAAGCATTCTCAGCTGTAGTAAGTTTGTATGAAACAGATGACTGGATAGTTCTGCTTTGTTTACTCTGCATAACAGTTTATGCTGTAGTTTTGTAGTTATGTTATGTTACAGTTTATGGTGGGTTAAACATAAAGGGAAAGTTTCCATTTTGCATTGTTATGCTGTAAATGGGTAGTAGAGCTCATGACATCTAGATTTAAAAACAAAGCATGTTCTTTTCTTTCTTGAAGACTGAAGTTCAAATGAAAGGGTAAATAACTGTAAATGAAAAGCTACAATACTTGCTAAAGCTGTCTGAGATCAAATGAAAGTAGTAATATCAAATGCAAGTCAGTAAGAAAACCCAAAAATACATCCTGTGAATGTAAACAGATACAACTGATCAATCTTCCGTGGTGCCGCCTGGTCTTACTGAGGTTGTGGTTCTAGCAAGGTCAGTTATGAGATCCAAGGGCCTTGATCACAGTTTGTATAGAGTATAGAGTCATTTGCTTTCAGTGCAATATATCCAATGTGTAGAGTCATCTATACACTGAGTCCTTTATGATGGATGAAATGATTACTGAAGCACAAGATCAACTCTAAAAGGGGCAGGAGATCATATTCCTCCTATGAAACTGGGTATCCCTAGGAAAGTCTACCCAATGATTTTACTGAAAGCATCATGGGAAAGCATTGCCATTTTCTTAGAAGCATCATGGAGTGGAGTTTTAAGGCACAAGTCTGTGGAGTTCTTGAGGTCTATTATCATGCCAATTCTTTTTCAGGGCAAATTGCTCTAATGCAAACTGGGCTCCAATGGCTCTCCCCAAAGTTGTTGTAGCTAGATCTGCAATGGGTATGTGAACTGTTACAGCCAGTCTATTTTGAACAGACCCAATTATTAGGGATAAAAGGAAACAATCAGACTGGAGTATCCATGTTCACAAATGGATCTACCTGAAAGGATTTTGCCCCAAGGACCATGGACAGTTCCACTGCTGTAGCATAAACCTGAAGCTTGATTTTTAGACACTGGGGAGAAATCATTAATTTTAAAGAATTGTTGCCACAATCTTTTATTGTTAGAAAAGAAATCACTATAGCGAGGTTTGTATGATTGTAAATTTAATGCATAACACTTGTGTTCCTTGTCTCATATTTACGTTTATTCTGGTATATTGTTATGTGCTCTTTCTTCTCCCCCAATTTTCTGTGAGTTTCCCCATTTTATGTTTCTGAAATGAGCTCAACACTGTCTCTTTGTTCTGCCTACGTTTATTTGTTTGTTTCAGCTTTTTCTACCCAGCCCTTCTTCACACGGTATCAAGATGGTTTACAGTCAATTAAAACAACAGTCCAAACTTAAGGCCAATAAAACACCCACAGCAACCAAACATTCACCCCACTGAAAGTTCAACCGCAAAACATATTATATAAAAGAGACTCAGCAAAGAAGTTTCTCAATATCCATATCAAATTCTCTTCCTGCACAAATACTTTGCTTTTATGGGATGGAGTAGCGATGGATCTCATGCTTTGCATACAGAACGTCTGAGGTTCAATCCCTGGCATTTCCAGGTAGGATTGGAAATGCCCCCTGCCTGAAATTCTGGGCAGCTATTGCCAGTCAGTGAGGTCAGTACCAAGAGAGATGGGTGGGTGGTCTGACTTTGTATAAGGCCTTTCCCCATTGAACTTTGATATGATAACTGACTCATCTTAGCATCATGTTGTTATAATAGCAACCCGGAATCAGCAGGCACGTCAACTGCCTGGGATGTCTCAATTGCATAATAAGACCTTAGTGTATTAAATTCACTCTACCTGCCTGCTGTACCAGTCCACGTTGAGAGGCAGGGTTTTATTAGAGTCAGAAAATGAATGTATTAAGTGATTAAACAGTTCACCTATAGTTCGGGACCAATGGTTTTAATCCATGTAAGGAAACTTTGTATGTTCCTAATAGTTTTGCTTCATTATGTCAGCATGACAACTCTTCAAATTAGTATTGTTATGCCCATATTGTGATGTGGAATCTAAGAGAAAGTGGCTTCCCTAAGCAATCTAATGAGTTTGTACTAGATCCTTCACCATGGTGTAGCCACTGCTCTATACCACTCAGTCCACATCTTCAAATGTTACTGTATCTAAAATTGAAGGGGTGGGATGGAGATCCATATCAATGTCAAAAACACAGGAGTCTTGCATGTTTTCTTTTAATGTTTTTGTGTTATTTTAAACATGTGATAAATAAAAACTGTGGGGTTTTTTCTTACCCATCGGAGACCTGATTGCAAAAGGTCTCCAAAAAATGAGCATCTAGCAACAGGCACATAGAATTGCAGAATAAGCAAACTCAAAGAGACAAATCACCTGTTATGTTTAAAACTGAAAACCCTTCATCCAGTTTACAAGAACTGGGTGTGTACCAGCAATGTAAAGTAAACTGGATTTTATATATATATTAAAAAACCATGCCTTTTGACACTACCACTGTATTCCTGTTTGGGTTATCTGTCTATGTTTTGTCTATGAAATGTTTAGGCCTTATGCTTTTTTTGAAAAAAGAAGCCCTTCTTTCCTTTGCAACCAGTGTATCAAACTATTTGTTGACTCCCAGCTTGTAATTCTATATATGTGGCCTAAAAACTGAATTCACTCAGAGATCAAGTAAGCAGATTTGACCAGTGTCTGCCAGTAGCGGAAAATTCCTGCTTTCTGTAAGTTGCATGTTTACAGATGTCCATAAATCACACACACACACACACACGTCTACCTTGAAGAAGGAGAAAGAAAATACATGTGCATAATATTGAATTAGTCCATAGGGTTGCAACATGCAAAACAAATAGCTACAAATATCACTGTTTATTATGGCAGCTTCCTTTTACAGAAAGGATATTATTTCCATCCTACCTATTCGCACCTCTCCCCAGAATGTCAGCTGATAAACAGATTTTGCTTAGTTAAAAAAAAAGAAGTCTGGGAGAAATAACAGAAGACCCTGTTTTGTAATACAGTGGTACCTCGGGTTACAAACAACTCAAGTTACAAACACTTCGGGTTACAGACCCTGCTATCCCGGAAGTAGTACCTTGGGTTAAGAACAGAAATTGTGTGGCGGCAGCGGGAGGCCCCATTAGCCAAAGTGGTACTTCAGGTTCAGAACGGTTTCAGGTTAAGAACGGACCTCCGGAACGAATTAAGTTCGTAACCAGAGGTACCACTGTACTATATTCTACAGCAGCTTCTCCCAAACATGGGTCATCAGACGTTGTTGACTACAATACCCATCATACCTGACAATTGGGCCATGCTGGCTGGGGCTGATGGGAATTGTAGTCCAACAACTCCCACCATCCCTGATAACTGGCTATCCTGGCTGGGGATGGTGGGGGGGGGGGAGTTGGAGTCCAGCAACTCCTAAAGGGTCACAGGTACCCTACCCTAGCATTACAACTCTTGAACCACCACAAAACAGAATTTGATTAACAACACGAAGCCCCAAAGCCAAATGGCACTCCAGCAGACTCCCGCAAGCTCACAAAAGCAGACACGTCCCCCTAGTCGTATCTCGCTTAAGCCTTGTAGCACATATGGCTGTGCACCAGAATGTCTCACTGTTCTGGATGACGTTCTATCTTTACAAAGAGATTACATAGTAATCACAAAATACACTCATAGAACATCTTGGCAAAACAAACATACTCTCTCCAAGGCATGTTACACTGCAAAGTAGTTTGGGGCAGGGAGAACCTTCTGATAAAGGAATATATGCACTGCATATTTTCTAGCTGACCACATCACAATGTTTACCGAACATATCTGGTTTCTGTCACAGCTCAGAAAACAGCAGGCTAGAAGGTCATCACAGTCTGCAGCGAGCTATATGGAAATAAACTGGGGAAAGTTAGACATTGGGCATGCTTCCTTGTCTTTCTATTCGGCAAGGGAAGAAAGGATTCCTTGGTTAGAGCCTAGGATTTTATTCTCTTCCAGGCATAGTCTTCCTTTGTGACCCTTGGGTGACCATTTAATCACTTAAAACATTAGTCTCCTGTTGTATGAAGAGGATAATAAAACACTATTGCTCAAGGTGTACTGGGTAGGTTGGGTAGGATTGTTATACAATCAAGACATGCCAGACTGTTGAGGTGCCTGCTGTTTCTGGATTGTTGATATAGCCACACAATGCTTAGATGATTTGGGCATCTTATCAGAGTTACATAGGAATGTGGGAAGCTGCCTTACACCGAGTTAAGATCATTGTTGCATCTAGCTTAGCTTAGTGTGGTCTATGCTGTCTGGCAGTGGCTGATTGGGGTTTCAGAGAGGGGATATTCCTGTCCCTACCCAGAGATGCTGAGGATTAAACTTGGGGCCTTCTGCATACAACACAGATGCTATACCATTGACCTATGCCCCTTCACTAGCCAGGCACACCTTCCTTTCCAACATCTCAGGTATGTCATGTCACCGTGCAGCATAGGTGCTGGCTCCTAGGGGCCTAAACACTTTCGGCCCCCTCAATTTTAATTTTATTTTTTTAAGGGGGCCACCCATCATTGTTCAGGGTGAACACGAAGACAGGTGCAGAGCAACATCAGGACATTGTGTGCACACATCAGGACACACGATGTCACACACACGGTGTCAGGACGTCATGCGATGTTGTGTGTGCAATGTCAGGACATTGCATCAGCCCCCTCAATTATTATTATTTTTAAGAAGATGGCCCCTCTGCCATGTAGTGAATTTTGGATCCCACCTATGCCAGCCGGTTCCCAACAGCCTGTCACGCTTGAGCCTGCCTAGGGAACAGAACTCACAATGGGGCTATACAAATCAAGGAACAGGCTTGAGGAGTGACCACCAATTTTAGGGAGCAGATCTCGCCTTTCCTCAATGACTCACATTTGTCAAGAACTGCTAGAAGAAATTGTTTAAAGGACACGTATTGATGGTATTGGTCTACCCCTTTATTTCATGCCATATGAATGTCACTCCTAGTCTCTTCTTGCATGCAGCTTTTGCAAGCCAAGTGTGAATCACGTCACCAAGCCGAAAAACATTCCCAGTGACTGTTTCAGCTGTTGAACTCCCATTCTCTTAGAAGTTGTTGAAAAGCAGAGCCCAAGAATATTTAGAAGTGCTGTAAAACCATATTGATTTGGCTTAATTTTATTGTTAAGCAGGAGTGAAATAATTTTAATAATTTATTTTCTATAATTGTTTTAATTAGATACTTTATTCTGGTATTTAAACTGCATTTTTTTTAAAAAAATTGTTGTCCACTGCTATGATCCCTAACACTGGTATTCAACTTGTAGTTCACAAGCCTTTTGGGAAACGAATACATACATTTGCGTGCGTGCTAGGAATGTTGAAAAAAATGATTCAGTTCACATTTAAAGGTGAAACTACCTAATTTTCACTTACTGAAAACAATATAAGAACTGATACACAGCCATCCTTTGAAAACCACACGTCTCTGAATTTTGCAGTGCAGTTCTCCGGCAAGTAATGTATATAAAAATGCATATACTGAGGTAACGTCTGCATGAAAATGCACATATTAGTGAATATAAAATACATTATATTGAAATTGTTTTGCAAAAATGTCTGCATTAGGAGAAATTTCACACAAATGTGTATATTAGGAGAAATTAGCAGTGAAATGCTGATGGATTTTCATGTTTTTCTAAAAGAAATCACAAACTCCTGTGAAAAAGTGGTGAGAAGATAAGATTGAAAAATGAGATACTGAGAGAAACTGAAATTGGCAGATTCAAACAAACAAACCAATATCCTTTATTAGGCATATCAAACCACACATTATCACATAAAATTTGTATAGATGTTATACAAAATACAAGCTCAGTTGAGCAAGGCTTATCCAGGCAGTTCCTTAACTCCAGGAAGAATATAAATATATATATAAATACTACAACCCAACGCTGCCGCATCACCTACCATTTAAGGAGCACTAACTCTCTTTGTAATGGCCCAGCCTTTCTTCATGGACAGCACTCAAAAATTCAGCTACGGCTGTAGTAATTTGATCACCCCTGTCCATGGCAGATTCTCCCATCCCTAGTGTATGGGTACACAAACACACAAGTGCAGGTGTACTTTCTGAGACACCTCCCACTTTCACAAAATTACATCAGAGGCAGCCATCAGCTGCAGTAAAGCCAAACTAAGGAAAATAATGCAAGCCCCTAGCGTAGCACAAATTAAATACCATCAGGCAATATCCATCACGCATTTATCAAGACCTGCCTTTCCCCATTTCACGAAAAGCTGCTACTTCAGAAAGGATGCAGAAAATAAGAGGCTTTAAATATGAAAAATCAAAACACCTTGTAGTAGACTGGCACTTAATAGCTGTGAGAGTTACACCCAAACCACCCAGCTCCTTTGCCTGGACTGTGTTAAAAGAGAACATGCACTCTGAGTAGCTTTGAGCTGAAGAGGAAAATGATTGGCTTGGGTTTTCCTGAGTATCTCTCAAGAGCTCTGGCCTCCACTGACACCTGTAATTATGGAGTGCATTTTGCTCTTGGAATTTCAGGTGTCGTTGGCAGAACCCAAAATCATGAATAGGCCATGTAGCTTGATTCCCGCCACCTGCTCTGCTCTGTTATTATTTCATACTAGCTATTATTTTATTACAGTGCTTGGATGAATGTGTGGGGAAGGGCAAAATAAATAGAGCTCAGACACAGAATGTCATTTATGCTCAATCTGTAGGTGTGTGAGAAGTATACTTGAGAAGCATTAACACATTGGGGAAAGCCTGTATAATGCTCCTGAGCTAACCTGAAACAGAGGCATCAGGGGGTATGCAGCAGTCTAACAGAATAATGGCTAGTATTAGCAGTTTTGAACATGCTGATTTCCTTTGCAGCACATGGCCCTCTCCCCCAAATTTATTGACAAGTTTTTGCCCATTCAGAGCTGTGGACTGGGAGCAGAGAACAGTGCATATTGTAAAATGGAATAAAAACCTTACGGAAACCACCCAGGCCAAATTGAAATTGCTGCTAATGTACAAAGGGCACTGACCTTTTCAGTTGGTCCATGAAGCCACATTTAAAAGGTGACTCTGTGCATATGGACCAGCACCATCATGGATGTGGCCCTACTGTGCAAATCCTACCCAAATGGGACAAGTTTTCTTGTGTGGCGCCTTTATATGGGGCCATACTGAAGCCATCCTTCATGATCTCATGGTTGTGGGAAAATTCTCCATTTCGTTTGCAGTCTGCAAAATTGGAGGGGAATATTTTGCCAAATACTCCCCAGGGGGAGGAGAAATTCTCCAATAGTGTATTGGAGGCATCCCCAAATTGTAACCCTCCCATAGCTGCCAAGTTTTCCCTTTTCTCGTGAGGAAGCCTATTCAGCATAAGGGAATTTCCCTTAAAAAAAGGGATAACTTGGCAGCTATGAACCCTCCCATAATGCTTCCTATAAAAATTTAGGGGCCTTAGCAGGTCAATTTCTTCTGTCCCATTGCACATTCTTTTTTTACCCTTCCAAGTGACACTTTAACATTCTGAGGCCCTACTGCTCTCAATATTCCACAGGTCTAAGAAGCTCACAGACACCTGTAAAACCAATTTGGGATCCTGGGATTAAAGGGCCAATGCATGCTCCTCTAGTTTTGCAAAACATAAAGCCCAACTGTTACCCAGATGTGTAGGGACAAGTAAAACTGAAGGAGGAGGGAGAAATACCTTGAAAAGAAGAGGCTATAAAACTGGTAAGAGTTCTAAGAGGAGGTGTACTGGCCTTCTGTTTTTGGAAAACAAGAACACTCGGACTCTTGGAGTGGCACCAGAATAGAGTGTGGGGAGAGAAACAGAGCAAGAGTCCAAAATCTATGTACAACTTAATTGCCAAGATGGCTTCTAAGCAGTTGACAAGTATAAAACCAATTATACACAATTGACATGGCACTAAAAAACAATTCCATAAAAATGTTAAAATATAACATTCACAATTAAGACATCACATCAATTTTTTAAAAAAGTTGAAATGGCAATTAAACAATTTAAATCAGGAGGTTCAAGTCAGGAGATCTGGGGAATGCTTCTCTAAACAGATGTGCTTTCAATAGCTGATGGAGTGCCAATACTGATAGGGTTCCCTCAGTAGAGGGAGCTTGACTTGAAAACCCTTCTCATTCACCCCAGATATGTGGAGGTTGATTTCTCGTTGTTGAAGAAAAGCAGTTTGCATATGCTTAAAGGCGCTCTCATTGGAATATATTGAATAGAGTGCAGGACTTTGGTCAATAAGATGTAGGTTCCAAATCCTTGTTTAGTCACATGTAACTGATCAGGAGCTACCTGCTACTTTTCAGCCTAGCCTACTTCATGCAGTTGTTGTGAGATGGAACAATAGGATAAACCCTCTGAACTGCTTTCGAGAGAAGATGGGATGGCCATGTTAATAGATAAGAACATTTAAAAAGTTTCCGTTATATTGTGGCTTTAGAAACAAGTTCTGAGGCAAGTGCTGGCTCACACAAAGCTTTTGTTTTGGAGGATCATTAATATATAATCCTGTTCAGTCCCTGAATACATACGGATGACTATAGGAGAAAGAGTTCCTACTTGTATTCTTGTGAAGAACGCATCCCCCTCAGTTCCTAAAGTGGGCCCAATTATGCTGTTATGGATTGAGTCGTTACTCACAGTGTTCTATCATTTCATGTTTCTGGCATCATTAGGCGGAAAGGCTAACAGAGCAATTCATTTCTGCAGTAAACCTAATAAATACATTTTTGATGAAGAACTTACTGGGCATGCACAATAACATGTTTTTAAAGATGAAATAACCCTGCTCTTTTGAATTCCTTTTCCTAGCCAAAGCCTAACAGGGGTTAGTGCACAGTATAGACTAATTGCCTACATAATTTCATTTTATGAAACAAAGGGCTTTAAAAATTATAGGGTTATATAAAAGCATCTGAAGCCACTAAGTCAGTTTTGGTTTTTCTTCTTATACAAAGGAAACAGTGGTTTATACATGGTGTGAACTGTAACAGATTTTTTTTTTTGGAGAAAAATATGCTGGAATGTTCCAATTGGATACTAAACTTGCATTTCAAAGCCGTATTTCTCTGACCTGATGTATTCACAATATATATCACAGAAATTCTTTTCATTGCTTGCTGTCATAACTCCGTGCCAAGCAGCTTTTAGCAATTTCATTTGTTCCCTTATCTTCTTCATGCCCACTTCTTGGTTTTCTTTTTCTGGAAGGAGGATGTGTTTTAATTTGGGAGACCCAGGGTTCTGCCACAGACCCCTCATTGAGCTTTCAGCAAGCCACTTTCATTCATTCAACATCCCATGTAAAATGGGAACAAAGGCGATATGTGAAATCTTAGAGCTCAGCTGCTGTCATGTGGCCATTAAGTATAGAACGATTAACCACAAGAGGCATAGGAGCCCTAAGTGGAATCGTACACACATATTAAAAAAAACACTGTGAAAATGCTTTTTTAAAAAACGTTTTGAAAAAAAATATGCATTGAATTTGCCATAGCTCACTGTCGCCATCTAGTGCCACATTTGTGTATTGCACTTTACAAGACACTTAAAACGTTTTATTTGCAGCTGCTTAGCTGAGTCCCTAGTCATGTGTTCAGAAAGAAGCAGTGATAACTGTGCAAGGAAGGGGAGTGAGGTCGTGTTTACGAGACCTAATGACAGGCCTCTCGCTGTCCGGTCCTCAACACCCATTCCCAATGGGTTGGTTTGCCTGTAGTGGGGCAGCCTGGTAACATGTATAGTTCTCTAAAGGAAGAGATGCTGAAACAGGTGCTTGAAGGACACCTTGGCATGGAGAAATGCAAGCGGGACCTGTATCAAAATGTTGCAGCATGGAATGCTTCTGTTCTAGTGCCAGCCAGTCATTCCTCCTTCTGGGAGACTCCATTTCCCCTTGATCTGTTTTCTCCCAATAGACATGCATCATTCTGTGGCTGCTGGGCATACACAGTCATTATTGGGCTGTTTTTCCTATGGGGGGGGGAGTTGTCTCCTTAGGTTCCTCCCCACTCCTCCATATATTTTCTGCTTTTGCAAACCTTGGGATTCCCCTGAGCATATTGAGATGAACTCCTTTGATTGCAGAAGGACTGGTATTGGGAGATTAAATTCACTATTAGGTTATATAGGAGTCTGGTTATCTAATCTGTGCTGTAGTCTTTCTGGGCAGGGACTAGTTCCCATAAACCACCTACAGCGCAGTGACAGCAGAATATAAATGTAATATAGTAGTGGTCATAATTGCTGAACTTGTGGGTTACAAGGCTCCACATCATAGCTGCCAAGTTTTCCCTTTTCTCGCGAGGAAGCCTATTCAGCATAAGGGAAAATCCCTTAAAAAAGGGATAACTTGGCAGCTATGCTCCACATCGTGAGACAGTGGGGTCTTGGCCTCTCCTTTCTTTGTCCCAGTAAAAGGCACCACTGGAAACAAAAGCCACTGGAGATACGGTATAACCCACTTGCCAGCAAATCAGAGCATTCCCACAGATCCAAAGATGCAAGAGGACAACAAGGGCCACAAAGGCCAAGACTTGGCTTTGAGATCTCAGCTAGTTCACTGCTGCTCTCCAGATAGCACCAAAATAGATTTACTGCACATATTTGTCTGGCATGTTAGGAGTCTTCTTCTTAATTAAAAGCACAGTCATTGCTTGATAGCATCATAGAGCTGGGAGAAAACAAAATGATATTATCCACTCTGAGCTCTTATCCAGGCTGTCTGGTGCACACAGTGGATTAAGAAGGGGCCGTATGTGCAGAGGTGCGGGGGAAGGGGATTTTGAAAAATTGTAGCACAGAAGATGGGTCTGTAATCTTAACTGATTAAATCTTATCAGCGTGTGACATCGTGGCAGCCCCCGCCGCCCCCGCCGCCACCCTTGTAAAGAGTACCACATCAAAAGAGCAACTTTTCTTTCCACTGTATTTATGTTAAATTGCTGACTTAAAGCATACACAGACCAACACCATGTCAGAGATCAGAACAACTCTACTGAAAATCTCTCCATTTTATTACGTCAGGAGAGTCCACAGGTTGGTGGCAGAGCAAAAAGACGCAAGCTCAAACTCTTAAGACGGGAAAGCTGAGAAAAAGCCTTGCCTCAACTCTGGAGAATTGGAGATTCCAGTGCTGGACTTGGTGGTTCTGATGGAGCACAAGTCTAAAAACGACTCTTTTAAAAAGATAGTGACTTAAGGAAAACGCGCCATGACTCAGGACCGATTAACATATTAGACCGAGGACCAATCGACATATTGGACAGTGGCCTGTACATCATTTAAAGTGTGGGTGTCATGTCTTGGTATAGCAGACCCTCCAAGTGTCCCTATTTTCCAGTGACAGTCCCGGAATTACAGAAGCTATCCCGGTTTCTGATTTCATCCTTGAATGTCCCACTTTTTCCATAGGATGCCTCTATTTTCATCATAGAAATGTTGGAGGGTTTGGAAGTGTGTGACCCCCGAGACAAGGAGATAAGTAACTAAACAACCTTTTGAAGACATCTGAAGGCAGCCCTGTATAGGGAAGTATTGAAATGTTTAATGTTTTACTATGTTTTAATATATGTTGGAAGTTGCTCAGAGTGGCTGGGGCAACCTAGTCAGATGGGCAGGGTTAAAACAGCAACAGCAACAGCAGCAGCAACAGCAGCAGCAGCAGCAACAACAACAACAACCAGCAGTTATTGAATAGGTCAGTGATGGGCAACCTTTTGAGCTTGGTGTGTCAAAACACCGAGCATAACTCGGGTGGTGTGTCACTTCAAGAAAAACAACAACATAATTTTGTGATATTTATAGTTTAAATTACAAAAATGTATAATTGTTTCCCCTTTTAAAAAATGGAAAAAAGGGAGAAAAAAATTATTAAAGGTTTTTTTTAAAAAAAAATTAAAAAAATTTAAAGGGAAAAAAATAAGGCAAAACCCAGAGATCTTTCCCAGTGGGACTCTGGGCTCGGGCCTTCCTCCAACGGGTCTGCTGCTGGGGATGTGGGCTCGGGTTGGGCCTGTGCCTCCTCGTGGCCCTCTTCAGCCCACCTCTCCCCTCACTCGGCTATGCTTGCGCAGTGGCGGGGCAACAGGGAAGGGGTTTCAGCTTACTTGGGTGCCTCTTCTCTCTTCCCGGGAAGGTGGCGAGATAGCGGCGGTGGCAGCAGCGAGGTCGGGGTTCTTCTCCCTCCTCCAAGGGCCCCCTCCTCTTCCTTGAGGCAGGGCGACGGGGACGGCAATGGAGCAAGTGGACCCCTGTTCTCCTTTGCCTTGTTTTTCCTTCTTTTCTCCCTCCTTTCCGTGGGGCCGGGGCTTCCTTTTTCCTCCTCCGGCCTCCGGAGTGCCTCATGGCCATCCATCAGGTTCATGGGGTGGGGGTGGGGTCCGGCAGCTCCCCGGTTGCTGCACTGGTGGCCCCCAATGTCCGGGCGGTGGCGGTTTCAGAGGCTCAGGAGCCCGTCCGGCAGCTCCTGCAGCGCTGGTCACTTTCAGAAGCTCCGCGGCTCCGTGCCAACCGCCATCTTGCCTCGCTGGAAGTCCACAAGGTGCGTCGCCTGTGGCATTCCACCGCTGGCCAGAAGTGAGGTCTCTGCATGCGGCCGTGTGTCACCGAAAATGGCTATGCGTGTCAGTGCTGACACGCGTGTCATAGGTTCGCCATCACTGGAATAGGTCATCCCAGTTTTCAATAGAGAAATGTTGGAGGGTATGGTATAGTGTGTGCCTGCCTTTTAAAAAAGAACCCATGTATACCTGAGTGTTAAAACTTTTAACAACCTGGGACTGGACATAGGTAATCTACACCCAAACTCCAGGCTTTGTCTACTACACCATATTGGCCACTTGAATATGCTTTTGATTTTTTTTTTAAAGCTTTCTCTGTCATACATTGTTAGGGCTGCACTGCATGCTGGTTAATCTGTTTACTTATGCAATGGTGGAAATGTGACCTGGCTATTGTGGTGATTAACAGAGTCAAATATCCTCACATTAACTAGTGAGCTGGGCAATCAGGCTGGGTTATTGTTACATTCAATTTAAATTACAGCGGCATGACAGGTCCTGAGGTATTTAGTAACGGATTTCACAGCCCAGATATGCTTCATGTGTAATGAATAAACTCTGGAGAGCAACAAAAAAGGGGTGTGGGTGGGAGTTAAGAAAGAGAGAAAGGGGTGGGGGAGAGAAGAAGAAGAAGGTATTTTATGATTATTATGAAAAAATTATGGAGTGTAGCTGGCATGAAATTCTATAAAATGAACTGGCTCCAACCGGCCCTATAACAAAGACATGCATTTTCCTTCCTGCTGCTCCTGAATTATTGTGACTGACTTCTCCTCTGTTTACTTATTAGCACTGAACTCTTTGCATAGCAAAACTGCAAACCAACATGGAGATCCTCTTAATTGAAAATACCCCCAGTAGCCTAAAGGTAGAGAGGGGGAGAGCATGGAGAAAAGGTCTTGTGACACACAAAAAGAAATAATTGAAGGTCAGTTAGCTCTGTGATATTGGGAGTGGAGGCTGGTGCTGAGCTGGAATATTATTCAGAATTCACAGCCAGCTTGCTTTCAAGCTGTGCGGCACATTAAGATACATATAATTTGAACATTTAGCCAGTGCTGTGGTGCGGCATTGAGGTAGCCCACTAGGGCCGCAGTACATAAATCCCACTTTCACCTGTAAGTACGACTTGCTGACTTTGACCTTCTTTTATGTTTCCTGGTTTAGTAGAACAAATGCTCTACTTGAATTGTGGTGGGGGAGAAGGGAACCTGGGTCTATAATCCTATTGCACCTGTGCCTGGAGTTGGGAGTAAGCCCCACAGAACTCACCAAGACTTATTTCTGAATTAGAAATGTCTTGTATCCAACTAATGCATCGTATTAGAGCAAGGACTGCTGCTTATGCAATGGGATGTCCCCCCTCCTCCATCTTCAAACCCTCCTTGAATCTGCTCTGGAGGATTGGAGAAACCCCTAGAAAATATTCAGGGGTGCACGGGAGAGGAGGGAGTGAAAGCACCATTGTGTAAGCGGAAATGCTTGAGCTGGTGGGACTGTCACTTAGCGCTGCTTTGGATACAACTGGCTGAACTTGCCATTCATGGTGAGTTCTGGAACCTTTTTTTCTAGAAAAAAATTAGCACTTTCTGAAAGGGAGAGAGAGAGAGAGAGAGAGAGAGAGAGAGAGAGAGAGAGAGAGAGAGAATATTTGACAAATGAGTTAAAAGATAATTGCATGTACAGCAAAATCAGATGTTCTGGAAGGGAGTTCTAGGCATAATGGGCAGCAAAGGAGAAGACATATTGATGACAATTATTGCTCCCTTGCTATAAATGGTGCTTTACAGAATAACCTATAGGGAAGCGGGTGGTGCTGTGGGTTAAACCACAGAGCCTAGGTCGGCGGTTTGAATCCCCGCGACGGGGTGAGCTCCCGTTGTTTGGTCCCAGCTCCTGCCAACCTAGCAGTTCGAAAGCATGTCAAAGTGCAAGTAGATAAATACGGTAGGTACTGCTCCGGCGGGAAGATAAACGGCATTTCCGTGCGCTACTCTGGTTCTCCAGAAGCGGCTTAGTCATGCTGGCCACATGACCCGGAAGCTGTATACTGGCTCCCTCGGCCAATAATGCGAGATGAGCGCTGCAACCCCAGAGTTGGTCACAACTGGACCTAGTGGTCAGGGGTCCCTTTACCTTTTACAGAATAACCTAAGCAAAAAAATGATTTCTGCTGCAAGGAACATACAGACTGGGGGGGGGGGTTAGGGGTAGGGGATGCAATGAAGGGATCAAACAAAATTCCTTAAAAATGGTTCCCCATTTGGTAACTGAACACTATATCACATCTGGATGCTGGTACTGTTCCAAAGCCTGTAGATCATGGGAAATGTACCAAAGAGCTAGAACAACCTTTTCCAAGTGCCTGTTTCAGTCAAATGGCTTAATGTAAATACAGTGGTACCTCGGTTTACAAACACAATTGGTTCCGTAAGTCTGTACTTAACCTGAAGCGAACTTTCCCATTGAAAGTAATGGAAAGTGGATTAATCTGTTCCAGACAGGTCCGCGGAGTACTTAAACTGAAAATACTCAAACCGAGGCATACTTAAACCAAGGTATGACTGTAACAGCAACATTTAAAACATAAACACACATTCAAAAGGTGTGTGTGTATTTGTGTATATGAGGTGGGGAAAGCGGGGGGAGATGCACTTTCCTAACCCATCCCAGCTTAAAGTTCACATTAAAAACAAGCTTCAAACATTTGTAGAGGATTGCAATGCTTGGTTTGGGGATATATTCTAGGACACTTGGTTTCAAACACTTGCTGTCCAGATTTCTGCTAACATGAGAGCTGGAAATTTGTTCTGTTCTGTTTTCGTTTTCACAAAAGAATGGAACATAACCAAGATTGCCATCCTTATGAAGAGCTGTCCCTGCAAATGGTTTAAGAAGGTCAGTGCCTGGATGGGAGATAGGATGGAAATCCTGTGAATGCTGCCTTGAGTTTTGTGGAAGGAAGGAAAGTGGGGAAAGAAATGTAATAAATATGGCATGTTCAGCATTAGGTTTTGCAATTCATGGTACTCGTCGTAAGAGAGTTCCAATATAAGCAGACATTAATCCTTCCCCTCCCTTCCATGCATCCTTTAAAAAACTCAACCCTAATTTAAAAGGGGTTTCCCCTCACCTTGAAGATATAATGTTTTATAGAGAAACCACCATATTGCACACTGCTGAACTTTTTACTCAGAGGCGGTTAGCACTGTAATCAATGGTAAATGAACACCACTTTCCTTTAGGAATGCTTTCAGTAACTGATGCTTCTGTGTTTTAGAATCATGACATTCACAAGTAACTAGGCAAATGGTTCTTCTAGATCCAGCACTGGCTCAGTGGTCCTTTTTCAGGAAGACAAAAAAAGGAACTAGAGTTTAAAGATCTGACTGCACTCATTGTAGCCACCCAGGCAGAATTAGCATGTCACTGGAAGTGGTGGTGGTGGGGTTGGCTTTACATGGGAAGCGTGTGTACCCCCACCCCCAAAAGAAAGAAAAAAAGTAGCAGAAGAACTAAAGGACAACATTGCAGATACTAGGATGCCTATATAAAGCATGTTGACAAAGGTATGTTATGGAAACGTGTCTGCCCCCAGATCTGTTGATTTTCTAATGTCTTGCAACAGAACAGTGAACTCAAATGGGTAATGTGTCAGGTAAAAAGATCAAGGTCAAGGACCCCTGGATGGTTAAGTCCCGTCAAAGGTGACTGGGGTTGCAGCGCTCATCTCGCTTTCAGGCCGAGGGAACCGGCGTTTGTCCACAGACAGTTTTCTGGGTCGTGGCCAGCATGACTAAACCGCTACTAGTGCACGGAGGGCCGCGACAAGTGCTAGAGCGCACAGAAACACCATTTAACTTCCCGCTGCAGCGGTACCTATTTATCTACAGTGGTACCTTGGGTTACAAACTTAATTCGTCCCGGAGGTCCGTTCTTAACCTAAAACTGTTCTTAACCTGAGGCGCGCTTTCATTAATGGGGCCTCCTGCTGCCGGCGCGCCACCGTTCTCATTCTGGGCAAAGTTCTCAACTGAGGTACTACTTCCAGGTTAGCGGAGTTTGTAAACTGAAGTGTTTGTAACCCGAAGCGATTGTAACCCGAGGTACCACTGTACTTGCGCTGGCATGATTTTGAACTGCTGGGTTGGCAGGAGCTGGGACAGAGCAACAGGAGCTCACCCCATCATGGGGAATCGAACCGCTGACCTTCCGATCAGCAAGCCCAAGAAGCTCAGTGCCACCCTGTAATGTGTCAAGAGACCTTTGTTAACATAGGAGCCAACTGCTAGGAGCTTAGGTCCCTTCGCCCCTCATAAAATATTTTAGGGGGCCGTCCACCCAAGTTGATGGGCATTGCCATTCAAATGGTGTGCGTGCACCGTATCTTTTGGTCAATTTTGCCAGCCAAAGCCTGCCTGCCCTCCCAATATTTTATTCAGGTTGGCACCCCTGTTTTTTAAAGTTGTGTACATTATTTCCTTAAAGGAGGGATCCTGACATTCAGCCTTCCCCATTGCTTTGGCTGTGGTGTAAGCAAATGGAGCAAGGAGGTGGGCAGTGAATAGGGAATGGAAACAATCATTTCTCCCAAAACATGAAGCCTGCTTAGTCTCGCTCCTAGACTTCATGGTTTATGCAGATAGTGATAAGAATGGGGCATTTTGCTCTCTTCCCATTAGGCAGTTTCTGTTACTAGGTTTCTTTTTTAAATTCTCTCTCTCCATAATTGTCACGTGAGCTGAAGGGGGATGATGACAGAGGACAATATGGCCCAGTACTCACCTCCCAATCAATTGTTTGCAAAGGCTCTGCAGAAGTCAGCTGACCACAGAGTCACTGCTGTGTGGGAGGCACAGACAAGAGGGCCAAATAGCAGCTGCTTATTGAAGAGCCTAATGATTTTAGCCAGAGAATGGATCCCCAGGTCCCTGAATTCTGCCGACTCCTTTTTTTAAATAGAAAATAGCAATAAATAAATCTTCTGCACTTTGCCTCTATTCAAACTTATATTTAGGGCTTTTCTGCCTCCTCGTGACATAAAATGATATGGCTCTACCAAGCATGGGGGGAAGGGAGAAAGAAAGAAAGAAAGAAAGAAAGAAAGAAAGAAAGAAAGAAAGAAAGAAAGAAAGAAAGAAAGAAGGGGAATGAAAACCGGAGAACATTATACCTTTATTTATCCTCTTGTGACATCTGCATCTAGGCCTTACCCTTATCAATTTGGTATGCTAGTGACCCCCATGTGAGCAAATGCAATAAGGCAGCATCCTACCTAGGAAGGCACTGTTTATGGAAGGGTTTAGGAATTCTGCCGGACACGCTTAAAAGTGCAGCAGATTTGCTACCAATTCATCTTTTGTGTGTGTGTTTGTGTGTATGTATGTGTGTATGCATGTATGTGTGTGTGTGTGTGTGTATGTGTATGTGTGTGTGTATGTGTGTGTGTGTGTGTGTGTGTATATATATATATATATATATATATATATATATATATATATGACACACACAAATGCAGGCATGCAGCTTTCCTTTTTTTTAAAAAAAAATAAAAAAGTATTCCCTAGTAAATGGCAGAGATCTTATAAAAGGGAGATATGTAAACAGAAGACGACTGTGCACTTATTCGGAATGGCTGAGGGAGACGGTGACTCAGTCAATTCATCTGGTCGCAGAGATTGCATAAAGATACACAGCAAAGCGAAATGATGAAAGCCACTTTTCAATGAAAACATAACCTTTTCCTGCACGCCACAAACCCCATTCCCTCCCCAGCATAAATCAGTATCAATTGCGTGCGTTTAAAGGGCAGCTCCAGAACCGGGAACCTGACGCTGTCCCCCTTGCATTGTAAAAATTGTGGCAGCGCAGAGGGGAAGGAGCAGTTTTACAGCAGGTTGAGTATGATGGTATTTTGCCATACTTGCCTAGGTTTTAAATATGTTCAAAAGAGGAAAGGGATGTACACCAGTGTGTGTGTGTGTGTGAATGCCGAGTCAAGGCACTCAGATGCTGTGAGCATCCAAGCTCACATGCTCAGAGAGGCATTGCATTTCACCATGATGCTTGGCAACAGCAGAGTTTGCAAATGTTGTACAGTATTTGGAAAGAGCCCGGAGTCACTGCAAACATTTGAGAAGGTGACATTAAAGCCTTTAAAGGGCCTCTTGTCTTAGCAAGGCTATTTCTTATCATGAATATAGTAAAACCGTTCTTTGGATGTCAGCAGTCTGGGACGACTGTTGGCTGCAGCCTGACTTTGAGGTCCGCCTTGGTTTGGACGCGATCCAATCTATTCTACGACGGAGGAAAAAAAATACACATAAAAGTTCCTTAATTAATCCGGATGTTTTGCTCATTATACCTTGAACTTCCTCAGAGGACAGAAACAAACTAGCTTGCTCAGAGTAAAATGAGTGTGATGTCAAAGAACGAGCAAAGGAAAGAGAAATGAATCACTGCAAATTGTTATCTCAAAAGGGGAAAATAGCGCGCGCGCACACACACACACACACACACACACACACACACGAAACAGCAAAGGCTTTGAGGTCAAATGTTTCTGTCTTATGACATTGTCTGAATAGAATTTGGGCCCAGTTCCTAAGTCTTATATGGGTCAGTGGTACGGTGGTCACCCACCCTGCTTGGCCGAGAAGATCCCTCTGTTTGAAGAGCTGTCACATTACAGTCTCTGTGTAAAGGCATCCTTTACCTCAAGGATAGGGAACCTATGGCCTTCCAGATGTTGGGAACTCTAATTCTCTTCAGCCTTGACCAATGTCCAGGGAAGACGGCGACGACATTATTATTAATGTTATTATACAAGTAAGCTGTTTTGGTGTGTATGGTGACACACACTATTGCTTCCCTGTGGATTTTACATACATTTTCCAAAACGTGCATTTTCATGCACCCAGAGAGCTTGTTTTCACATCTAAGTGCAAAGCATTTGCTCATTTAGATTGTTACACACCTTCAAGTGCTTATATGCCAAAATGATGGGTTTGTATTCCAGCAGCATTTAGATGGCCACAGGTTCCCCAACCCCGCTCTGTCTGATGGACTGTCCAGTCCAAGTCTAGTGCAAAGATCAGGGCCGGATTTAGGTTTGATGAGGCCCTAAGCTACTGAAGGTAATGGGGCCCTTTATATGTCCAGCTGTCCTTTGTCAACAGCAAATTGTTGCTGTTTTTTGTGTGTTGAATATATGCTGTATGGTAATTTATGGACCTAATAGGTATCTAAAGCCATTTGCACATAACAAATAAGAGCCTACACAACACAAAACACTGTTGCTGTATGTAGGTTTTATTTTATTCATTTTTGATCTTATATTTTGGAAATGTACATCCAGTTTTTTTCCTTTAATTTTTTTGGGAGCCCCTAAGAGAGTGGGGCCCTAAGCTATAGCTTGTTTAGTTTATACGGAAATCTGGCACTGGTAAAGATAATGAACTGCAAGAAGGGAGATAAGGACCCATGAAGTTGACAATCAAGAGTTAGCACCTGGAAAGCAGACTGAGCAGGCCACATAGGTATGCTGGTCACTGACTTCCCCAATATGATGAGTTGTATTGCATTCGTGTTTCTAAATTTGCATCTATACATATGAATTACAACGTGCAAAAATTATACAGATGTATAAAAAAATTTATGACAAATTTTATCTCTTTTGCTGATGGGTAAGTGGCTACCTAGTTAGCAGGAAAAAATGTGGCTTCACAAGGAATACTTCTTTTCAGTGTGTATTGTGGAATCACTTTGCAAACTCAGGCTGCACACACACTGTACTTTGGAAGTACATTCAAAGCACATTCCCCCCCTCAAAGAATTCTGGGCACTGCAATTTACCCCTCACTCACAGAGTTGCAGCTCCCAGCAATCCTTAACAAACAACAAGCTTTGAAGGTGCTTTAAAGGTACAGTATGTACACAGTCGTAAGATGCTGGAAAAACACAGGCCATGGTAGTGTACGTGGAAGTTTTACAGATTTTCAAACTTTTTAAAATATTTGATGTAGTGAACATGTGTGAGGGCTGAACAAAGTTGTTGAGCTTTTTTTAGGATTGAAGTTGCTAAGCTTTTTTTGGTATTTTACCCCAGGACATATACTGTCACAGGGATCAGATTAAATAAACCAGCAGGCCAGATTAGGCCCCCAAAACAGACTTTGGACATGCCTGGATAGTGCTTCCTGTTGCAGGACAAATGTGGTGATGGAGTCCAGCTTTGCTCAATATTTCTAGACCATAGGCAGGCTGCAGTATGCTTCTAGGAGGTTTTTGATCTACCAGTGCTCCCCATATGATCCATATTGTTGCTGTTGTTTAATCGTTTAGTCGTGTCCAACTCTTCGTGACCCCATGGACCAGAGCATGCCAGGCACTCCTGTCTTCCACTGCCTCCCGCAGTTTGGTCAAACGCATGTTCGGAGCTTCGAAAACACTGTCCAACCATCTCATCCTCTGTCGTCCCCTTCTCCTAGTGCCCTCAATCTTTCCCAACATCAGAGTCTTTTCCAGGGAGTCTTCTCATGAGGTGGCCAAAGTATTGGAGCCTCGGCTTCAGGATCTGTCCCTTCCAGTGAGCACTCAGGGCTGCTTTCCTTAAGAATGGATAGGTTTGATCTTCTTGCAGTCCATGGGACTCTCAAGAGTCTCCTCCAGCACCATAATTCAAAAGCATCAATTCTTCGGCAATCAGCCTTCTTTATGGTCCAGCTGGATATGATTCATAACCATATGATTCATAATATAGCTACTCACTCAAACTTTTCAGAGGACAAGGAAGCACACTACGCAGACTGAAAACAGGATTGTTTCCTCCAGGTGGTTGAGCCACTTCTATTCAAGCAAGACCACCAGCAATGGAAGACTGGCCTGGTCCCAACTGGATATAAGTGCCTGTTTATAACTCACTTCGCTCTGGCAATGTCCAGCTGATCCTCCTCTCTTTCCCCATTCATTTCCCTTCCATGTATTTCTCCTCTTTTTAAAATTTGCAAGCCCGGAGGCAGGGCCTGTGTTTCATTTTTGGTTACTGTACACTCCCTGGCAGTGCCACCAAGCACTGTTTTGAATTTTTGATTGATGTGAGCTGCTTTGGGACTGGAGACAATTTTTATCTGAAAAGTGGGCTAAACATCTAACTAACAAACATAAAAATGGCCTACGGCAGTTCCAGGCAGCTGTGGACCAGTTTGAGCTGAAGCACTCTGCACATCTGGACTGCAGGGATTCAGAAGTGTGGAAAGGTGTGCATTTACTGCACAATGTATGGACAAGACCTTAATCTGAGAAGCAGCTGACCAGCTAAGTGAACAGAACTGGGGACCCAATTCTCCACATTTGAATCTACACTCCCCTGTATGAAGGTATAGCCAGGCAAAACCACTCAAGGCTGTGAAACAAAGCTGGTGGGAGGGGGTGTGGCATCCAAACCATTGAGTCACAAAGAGGTGTAAAAGGCAGGTTTTCCCCACTCTCCTCATCTCTTCACTGTGCATAAAAGCTTAAAGGAGAATGTGAATGTACATTAATTGTTACTGGGGCAGAACCGTGTGTTAGCAATTCCTGATAAGCTGACATGGAATATAGTAAGCTGGGCTTCTGTGTGTATCTTAAGTGTTATTAAGAAGTAGTGGTGGGGGAGAAATTTGATTCAGCTCACATTCAGTGGTGACTCTGCCAAATTTGCACTTTGAAAAACAACGCATGAGCCAAAACACAGTCATCCCTCATAATGTACACTTTCCCAAATTTTGCAATGCAGTTTTCCAGCTGAGCAGTGTGTATACTGGGGTAAAGTCTGCATAAAAGTGGATACATTAGTAAAAAGTAACATGTAAATATGCATTGAAATAGGGAAAATGGCCTTGCAGAAAATTGCGGATGAAAATGTGTATATTTGGAGAAATTCACTCTAAAATACTGATGAATTTTCATGAGGATTTTGCTTTTCTAAAAAGAATAGGAAACTGATGTGTAAAAGTGGAGAAATGAACTTAAAACTGGAAAAGTGAGAAAACAAGAGTAGCTGAAATTGACAGATTTGCCTATGATATCAAGAGATAGTCTCCGAAAACCCAGTACTGTATACTCATAATCTGTGCTTTATGTAGGCAGCACACACCCCTTTCTTCTTTATGTTACATTCCTTGCAACTTTATGTCCATTCCTTGCAACTTGGCCCTTTGTTTCCATTTCTCTCTCTCTCAGACTGTATACAGGTAGGTAGCCGTGTTGGTCTGGATCGAAGTAAAATAAAAAAATTCCTTCAGTAGCACCTTAAAGACCAACTAAGTTTTTATTTTGGTATGAGCTTTCGTGTGCATGCACACTTCTTCAGATACAGTGAAATGGAAGTTTCCAGGCACTTATGTAGAGAAGGGGTGGGGAGGGGTGGGGATGGGGAGACTGTATGTTTAGCAGGAAATGTCACTTTTAAAACAGGCTCCAATTGAGTCAGAAGGGGCTCTGGCAGCCCAAGTGACAATAGGCACTATGCCTTTGTGGAAGGGAAAGCTGCTTGCTTTCAATTTTCTGCGCAAGATCAGCCACCTTAGGAAACCTCCCTTTCACCGTGATGTGCCTTCCCTTCCTGGAGGATGTTTTGCCTCCCTCCTCCTCCTCCTCCTCCCTCAATATTTAACATAGCTACAAGCAATTTGTTGTTTAAAAGAACTGATTAGCACAGTTGTTGTCCATCACAGTATGCCACATTCCCGGCGTTAAAACATTAGCCAAGCGCTATCCTATAACCATTAAATTACCTTTGGTTTCCTTCAATCAGATGGCTCTTTTTAAAGCGTGCGCACACACAGCCTGATTAACCAAGTTCTGTTTACCCATATGGAATAAGGTGACCGGCCAGATGTTCCGATTTTAAGAGATCAGTTGGTGTCCCTGTGATTTCCGCTGGGACATTGAATCGTCCCAGATTTGCCTGCTGAGAGCTTGAGCAGCACAAAAGTTGCTTGCAAGGTAAACACCCTGAAGCTAGTCAGGCATTGGAGGGGGGCAGGGAAGGGGGGGGGGTTAAAGGAGAATCCGCCTCCGGGGGTGAGGGGGGGGAGCCTGAAGATTCCTCTGGTGTAGCTCACATTAATGCATGAATTATTATAAATGGATGCTGTTGTGACACCACTAAGGAACGTGTGTGTGTGTGTGTGTGTGGACAACAGAAGGGGGATGCTCTGGGAAAGTTAACAAGGCCATCCAGTTTCTTTCGTCTGGAGATTTCTAATTGAGACGGGTTGTATAACTGTGAAAGATTCCTTCATTATTTTGCCTCTACAGTAGATGGAGGGGGGAGGGGGAGGCCAGAGGAAGGGGAAAGAAGAAGAAGAAGGGAGAAAGTGTGAGAGAAGTCTGGGTGTGGGGGAGGAAATCCTTTTTGTCTTGGGAATTGCTTCAGTGAGATCTCCTGCGTTGTAATGTAAAACTGCCTGGGTGGCTACAATGACCATATGCTGCAAGCGTGAGTCCTGCTCCCTGTCTAAATGTAAATTCCTCCCTTTATCAGGATAAAAGAATATCTGTTTAATATGGAATGAAGGCAATTTGGCAGGAGCTGTGCTCCTTCAGGTAAGCCAGAACGAGGAGGAACATTGATTACAGCGAGCCCCCTATTCTCCACCTGTCATGTCCGCCTCCTGTGGCACAAAGCCCCCCGCTTGTTTATTTACCTGTAGAGCTGTTATGATATTTTGCTTTGCGGGGAAGGGTTTGGATGCCACCACCTGGCCCATCTTTTGGCATCCCCTCCCACGGCAGAGCACCTTGAAGCCTCGCCGGCTCATTGTTTTGCTCGGCAGGACAGGGAGAAAAAGATGAATCAAGAAGCACGGGATCCCAAACAGAAATTATTATTGATTTAATCACATAATCAGCAGCAAACACTTCAGGCTAAGATAGCAAATCCATAACAGCCTGCCCACATAACCACCCTTACAAATTTACCAGCAAACCACGGCACACACTTAGCAAACAAGAAGAGCAAGGGTCACCTTCACTTGGCGGCAAAATATTGACATCCCTAAAGCTTAAATATGTTTTGAGTTAAGTGTTATCAATCAGTGATAAGAGTAGAATGTCTGTTAAACATAACTACATTGGCAGGAGGATTATAGAATGCTTTCTTGCCATAATCTAGAAGCATCTTTCAGACAAAACTCTGCTTGAAATCAATTGTGCACAAGGAGCTGCCTGCTGAGACCTATTCAGTGTCATACAAAAGAAGAGAGAGTCTCCCTGTGATCTTTAACCATAACCGGTTATCTAATGAGGCCAGGGCTTTAATTTCTTTTCACATCAAACATAGAATCAATGCTCTGGATTCAACAATGTGTGTAAACAGGCTGTGAAGCCATCTCTTCAGATGGGAGCCAATTTAGCCTTCCAAACCCCCTGGCATCCTTGTTTCAATGAATCCCCCTTTTAGTTCCAGGTAGCTGCACCCATCAGGTTATTCCTGGCTTCTTCCTAGATGGTGGCAGGGCTAACTTTCATGCTGAGGACTCTCCCAGCATCCTATTATGGAGTTAATGTGCACTCCACATCACTGCCCCTTTAATAAACAGTTCACAAAAGCCTAGTAGGCATTTTTGCGAAATGCCTCATGGGGTTGGGAGTATACAACAATATACAGTACTTCCACTGGCCGTAATATCTAATATTGAACCCTTTTTACTGTGGCAAGATAGTTCGTACCCAACAATGCTCAGAGGCTCGCCCAGGCTATTCATGTTGCAATGTGGGTTGGAGTGGGAGGATAACATCTAGGACAATGGGGATCAGGAATTCAGATTAGAGAGAATGGTGTTTGCATAGGGCTTGGGAGAAATGAGGGTGCAGGGCTTGTCACTTTAAGTGCAATTCACTGCCTATGCTCTCGTCCACACCATACATTTAGAGCACATTTAAAGCAAATTCAAAGCACAACCCCCTCCACCAAAGAATCCTGGGAAATGTAGTTTCCCAAGGGTGCTGGGAGTTGTAACTCTGAGGGGTAAACTACAGTGCCTAGGATTCTTTGGGAGAAGTCATGTGCTTTAAAAAGGAGCTGTTGTGGGGATTGGGACTTAACTGTTGGATTTTTTGAATAGTCAAGTTACTTTAGAGCCGGTCTAATGTAAATACTGTCTGTTTAAGAGAAACAGGTGCAGGTGATTTCTGTTAATTGCCCAAAGGCGTGGGCTCTGCTTCTTGTATATAAGGCTCTGCCAGAAAGCCTTCTGTATCTCTTAGCTAGATCTTTCAGTTTGATTCATCTCTAAGTAGATCACTCTCTCAGTTGTTCTCAGTTTAAGAGATTCCCAGTTGAATCTTAGTATGAGAGTTGCTTAGTTATAAAGCTAGTTTGCTGTTAATTCTTGGGTAGTTTAATGGGAGTTATGTGGGAGTTTGTGGGAGGTTTGGAATGGGTTGAAGGTTGGAATGTTGTTAAGAGAGAAAGCATTTATCTTTAGTTTAAAGTCTCTTTAGAGTCAGTTTGTATTTCAGTTAAAGAAACCCAACCGTTTATATTTTCATCTGCATACTTTTACCAGTGTGCAGCTAGTAAGGGGTTTCATATGAGGGAGATAATTCCCTACGCTCTTGGTGGTGTTTTCTTAGCCAGGTCAACTTCTGACTGCGTATACTCTGCGTGAAGCGTTACTTTAAAGGGCCGCTGTAAAACTGGGATATATGATTTAGGTTAAGCAGGTTTCAATATCCAGTTTTCTCCAATATTATTCTTATCATATATATATTATTTCTCAATATTAACAAGCATACATATACTGATAAGCATTTACATCATTTACATAACTTTGAATATATGACTGAAGACTCCCTCTCCCCATTTAGAAGATTACTGCTATAGCCCAGTATGTGCTGGCTCATTTCTTAAGGTCAGCAGGGAAGGCCTTGTTGTCGGTCCCACCAATGGATGAGTAAGTTTTGCAGCAGTGTATAGGAGAAGGCCTTGGTTGCAGTGGCACCTCAGCTATGGAACTCCCTTCCTTTGGCAGTTTGATCACACACACATCCCTGGTGGTGTTTCTATTTATTCAGGCTTTTGGGGGAGAGTTGACAATGGGAGACAACCTGGGGTACTAGAATGCTGCTGCACTTTCAGAGCTGTCTGTTGTGTGTAATGTTTTAATGTTGGTTTCAGATTTCATTGCTGTATTTTATATATAGTGTACTCTTGTGTACACACATAAATGAAATAAGAAAGGCTTTATAAGGATGCAAAATTAAATCATCCAATTTACTATTGGATGTAAATAATACACCACATGTAGTTTTTTCAGAGCTGCATTATCCATGTGTATTTTTATCTTAGAGCAGGAGTGGGAAACCTTTGGCTCTTTGCTCAACTACAACTTCCATCAGCCCAAGCAAGCACAGCCACTGGCTAGGGATGATGGGAGTTGCAGTTCAGCAAGAACACAGGGGTCAGCAAACTTTTTCAGCAGGGGGCCGGTCCACTGTCCCTCAGACCTTGGGGACGATGACTATATTTTGAAGAGAAGAAAAAAGAACGAATTCCTATGCCCCACAAATAACCCAGAGATGCCTTTTATGTAAAAACACCAGGCAGTCCCCACAAATAACCCAGAGATGCATTTTATGTAAAAGCACCAGGCAGGCCCCACAAATAACCCAGAGATGCATTTTAAATAAAAGCACACATTCTACTCATGTAAAAACATGCTGATTCCCGGACCGTCTGCGGGCTGGATTTAGAAGGCGATTGGGCCGGATCCGGCCCCCGGGCCTTAGTTTGCTTACCCATGAACTGGAGGGTCAAAGGTTTCCCACACCTGTCCTGGAATGTATAGCCAGAACAGCACATGTTTGATGAATGTGCAATGCAGCACCCACTATATATCTTCAGAGCAATCCAATGGGATGGGCTAGTTCGGGGGTCATTAATCTTTTTGCACCAGTGGGCACATTTCTCTGACTGACAGCAGAATTTTCCAAATACATATATTCCAAAATATGATATCCCAGGGCGGTACAGAAAAATATTGACAAAAATTTCTTCCCAGGAACATTATATAATGGGCATGTAATGACGCATGCTCCCCGACCACAGACATATAAAGCTTTGGATTTTTATTTTTGCCATCAGCGTATGGCGCAGTTTGGCCATGAAGCCATGTAAATGCCTGAATTGGGGAGTAAAATATAGGATAATGAACACACATTTGTCAACCTTCATAAACTGATAGCATAATGAAAACTTAGTATTAGATTCCATATCCAGCTGGGAATCCTTACAATAAATTCTGTCTTTGATTGACTTCTTTTGAATCCCAGACTTGACAGCATTCAAATTGTCTCTGGAAAGACTGTAATTTGAAAGCAAAGTTTTGCACTGCTGATTCTAACTATATGAAGTTGACTATTCAGGCAGACATTTTGGGGGAAGATTTTCCTCCAGCGTCTGATGTCTCTTGAACCATAAGCAAAATCTAAGCCTTATATATCTGGGTTGCAGTAGTGGAGCCCAATTTCAGCTCTGAGGCAGAGGTTGACCATGAAAGATAACAAAGGACAATCTTAGATGAATGTTGATGTATAACTTCAGATAATTTTCATTTTGTAATTTGCCCCCATATATAATGTGGGTGATAACTTCCCAAAGATTTTAATTGGGGTGGGCAGACACCAAATGACTGTCCTTTCCATGTGAAAAGTGAGAACCCAGCTTAATGTCTTAGAAGTTCAAACTGATTTCTTATTTATCTTGAGAAGAAAATAAAGTGGCAAGGATAGAGCCAGTTCTTTAAACTTTTTCTGTCTTGTGACTTTTAACTAACTGCAAGGTTACATTGAGTTACAGACTTCCTTGTATCAGGAGGACTGCTGATAATTCAAAGAAATGCCTTAGGGATTCATAGTAAAACTTTAGAATAAGAATCAAGAAGCCTATGTGGAATAAAGAGGACCCAAGTTGTTGATGTGAGCATTAGCCAGCCACCACTGTAAGAGAAAAAAATCCCTGATCTACAGAAGCATAATTTAAAGCATCCTGGGGTCCCCCTCCCACACACTGATAAGCTCTTTAGCTCATCTTTATGTTCTGTATCTGATTTGCCTCCAAACTCCATAAAAAAAATCTGATGGCATTAAAAGACTCAAGGAGAAATTAAAACACCAAGAAGGAATTAAAGGGGTGTGTGTGTGTGTGGAGAGGGGGTGACAAGTAGGTGGAATTTCAAAGAAGCGTATTCCCAAATCCCAAACAACATCCCTATCATGCAATTTTGCACTTAACAATCTGAAAGGTTCAGGGGTCAGTGCAGCATGTGAAAGGGAAAGACACACACCTGTAATGAGAGCCCGTATCCAGAGTGGATATCATATCGGCTATAGATATTAGATTATAGGAATAACAATGTATCATATTGTGGAGTGTTTCTCTATATTTAGTTTAATTAAAAATCTTTTTCTATTGATCCCATAATTAACAGAAACAACCATAAAGGCAATTACGAAAGAATATAGACATAAATCAGATAGATACTGTATAAACAAATTAACTTAATTTAACAAGCCTGGAGAAATCATTATGCACGGATATTTAGGACTTTTAAATGGAACAGGAAACTTTAGGAGATCGCCAGAGTCCTCATCATCCACCCAGTCCTCATAGGGAGATGCCTGTAAGTCCCAACTCCAGCAGCATAATTAAGACTTGCACCAGTGAAGAAGTTTGTGGGCAGCAATCTATGACTGTTTAATGTATGTTTAATGTTTGTGCTAATACTCTGACATCTTTTGTTTGTCAGGGAGTCTGATTAGAAGGAGCCACATTAACTGCAACACATTAGTTTCTACCATTTTAGGTATAACTGTGTCCTATGCAAATGAGCGGGGGAAATTAGCAACTCCCTCCACATGTAATTGGAGATGGGGATGTGGGGATATTCTTAGGGGGCCGTTGTTTCTAGCTTTGTAAGTGTTGGGGTGGAGCACTGCAGCTGACAGTTGTATCTTTTCACTAGTGCCAAGTCTTCTCTACTGGATCCTATGAAACGTTGTGCTCATCTAGTGGCTTCTCAGTGAAACTGGTAGAATATATGCTCAATGGACAGAAAGGAGCATGTGCCTCAACACAGATAGTGGCTCTCTCCTGGTAATAAATGTACTTGCTCCTGAGCAAATGACTCCTCGGTATTTTTGGACACAAGTTTTATATGTTGTGTTCCGATATTATACCACTGAATTCTACAGGCCCTTTGATGAGTCCCTCCTTACTGCTCCCTTGGCAATGGCTGCCTCCCCAAGCCAATTAGGCAGGCACCTGTTAGGTCCCACTTATTGTTGGCGTTATTCAGTAATCTACCACTGACAAATATTCACCAGTTATGGGTGGACACATCCATTTCCTTTCTATCTCTTCCTTCATGCTGCCCCCCAACTACTGGACATATTGCTTTGGCCCTCACTGCAAGACCACAAGGTCTAAATTCTGGGTTTCTTTTTGCACATAGAGAAGCTTTGCACTTGCAGACCCTCACAGTGACACTGCCAACATCCATGCTAAATATCAGGGAATGGCAACAGGCCAATGACCCATCTAGACTAGCGTCCTGTTTTCAGAGTGGCTAACCAGATGCCAGGGGGAAACCCACAAGCAGTACTTAAGCACAAATGTGCTTTCCCCTCCTGCAGATTCCAGCAACTGGTATTTGGAAGCATTACTGTCTTCAACTGTGGAGACTGGAGCATAGCTGTCACAGCTGGTAGCCGCTGATATCCTTGTCCTCCATGAATTTGTCTAATTCTCTTTTAAAGCCACTCAAGTTGTTGGCCATCACTGCCTCCTGTGGGAGTTAGCAGGACTGTCAACAGGGAGCTGCACTAAAGTTATGGGTATCCTTATGTAACTGAAATGGACACCACAATGGGGGAGGCATATTGGGAAGATTCCCACTTCCCTGACAACCCTCCTTGGTTCCTAGCTTTATGTGCTCTCTCTTTTTCTGCAGGATACCGCACATTATGATCTACTGCAGGTTTCACATTCACACACAGGAGTGCTTTTCATGTAGAAATCTGGGCAGTGTGTTAAATGGATCCACCTTGCCTTATCCCTCAGCCTTTTGCATCATAATAAACACAATGCAAAGCATCAGCAGAGTTCTAAAAACACTCTCTCCCCCTCCCCTTTCAAATACTAGACGAAGGAGTTTTCTTTTATCAATATATAATTACATACTGCAGCAGATCCTTTAATTTCTCAACATGTAAAATAGGCTGCGAGAAAATTAGAATCTATTGTTGGTTGGCAGGAATGAGGTCGGTATTTAATTTTTGATCTATACTTGGCTTATGGATTTTAGAAAGGCATATTAAAATGTATTAAAAGTGATCTGTATTGCTTTCTTTTAAATGGCTGATGAGAAGACTGGTGACTGCCATCATCAATTTGATCAGCAATGCTCCAGCAGTCTTCACACAACAACCTTTGACAGTACATAAATAAAGAGAAATGAATACAATTAGGAGGTTTAAAAGTAACACTACTAAAGTGAAAGGGTGCATTTTTTTTGCAAGTCTTTCTTTGATTTTCAATACTTTATGGCAGACACAGCGTTGCATGCTTTTCAGTGACTGAATGTGACCTGGCCACCATATTTTTCATGATTGACTACATCTATTGGCCACAGATTTGTCGTGTTTTACTTGTATATATTTTCCAACAGTATTGGGAACTTTCTGTAAAACGCCATGGGAAGGTCCCCGAAGGGACACCCAGCAGCCAGTCTCTAGCCCTTGACTTCTGGTTCCACCAACACTCTGGACCTTGAAGACTGGCCTTGCTGTACTCCAGCAGCAACTGGAGGGCACCAAATTGGCTACTCTGGCTCTAGCGCATTGCCTTCTAGTACTCTGCGTCCTTAGAAGGCTAGATAGACTAAGGTAAAAGGTGCCCTCTAGTTCCAGTCTGAAGAGGGTCTCCTCAGCAGCCAGGCAATATCCTTCATTTAGGACACACCAAGTCCCATAAAGCCCTTGCAGCCAAGTCAGCTTATCATCCTGATCAATTTGTCTTTAGTTATGCTCAGAGTAGATCCTTTGAAATGAATGGACACGACTAACTTAGGCCCATTAATTCCCATTGGTTTTCTCTGAGTAAAACTTAAGTTGCATACAGCCTGTGGTTAGGAAGATTGGGAACATCATGTTAGAACCAACTCAGTGTGTTTATTTAGGGTTTCATTCAGTTTTAAGCATTTGGTCTGATATTAAACAGCCATATTTAGTTTTACCATCAATAATTGAATATTTCATCCTATGCATCTCATATACTAAGCTATATCATCGGTATCATCGCCAGCTTTTTAGGAACTTTCTCCACAAAGCAGCTTACAGTCTCAAACAGAAACCCGACACATCACAGACTTTTATGAGAGCTGTCTAAAAATGTGGATGAGTTCAAAGTTGATAAAATTCAAATATGCTAAGATTAGATAGTGGAGACTCTGCAACCTAATAATTGACAGGTGTGTTCAGAAATTTGCCTGAACATGTGAACTCTATATTCAAGGGTAGGGGGTGGCATGTGGGCACAAGCTCCACCCTCAATATCCATGCGCACATCACTGAGCATGCTCAGTCTCCGACCATCCCTGCGTTGAGGGAGGTAGGTCTGCAGGGGGCTCCTGCACACTTTCTGTTGAATGTGAGAAGGATCTCCACAGAATGAATGAAGTGGGCCCTCCCATTCATGTGAAGCATTCTAATAGAAGTCCTCTGCAGACCTGACCTGCTCAATACAAGGATATTGAGTGGAGTACAACACATTTGAGGACACTGGTGGTGGAGCTTGCATGTGTGCACCCCTGCCCTCACCCACAATGTGGCCATTTGAAATGTCTGAATATGCCTCCTATCCTTCATTTGTAAAGATTTGCCATCCACCCACCCACAAAGTTCCTTCGATTCCATGTGCTACGCAGAGGAGCATGGTTTTGTACTGGAATTCAATATGGCAAGATAAAGAGAAAGTGTTGTGATGGGACGTGAAACTGCCAGGCAGCGTATGGAGGTATTCTGCCTTGAATTCCTTCATTTGGGATTTAAAAACCAGATTGCGCTTAAAATATCTGTTGAACTAATTTAATTTCTTTTGTAAAAATGTGTCTCACCCTGAAATCGTCAGTGATATGATAAAGCTAATTAAGACATGCATGGTGTTAACAGTTTCATTAGAGGAGATAATATTGCAGAAGAAAAATAAGAAATCATTATGATGAATGCCTCAACATTACATTACATGTTAATGAAGTGTAAAGGATCTAATTATTTTTGAAAGAATACAGATTCGATTTAACTGTCGGAATTAAATTGGAAAGGACAGCCTATTGTACTTTTTATGTACAGACAAGTTAGCGTTAATTAGGCACAATCTACAGGAACAAATGAGGCACAGCCCTCAGTGAACAATCATGTATGCATTGCTCAAGGCAGGTTTCATAAAGAAATATATTAGGGGAAAAATGTAAGTCAATTAAATACAGTGCTTTAGCAGTGGGAGGGAAAATGAACAAGATCTTGGTTCCCTCCCCCAACATTTCAAGTGCTATGCAATCAGGATGATAGTTATGCTCCATCACTAATTTCATAAATACTAATTTTGCTGATGAGACATTGTGATTCTTATGCCTTAAATGACTTTTTCAGGAGGCATTTAATGACTTCTGAACAGATGATATTTCCAGCACTTAAATTCTGATCCAAATTAAGGTTAGAAAGTAAGAGGTGAAGCGGGAGATGCCAGCGGTTGGTTAGCTATGGCCACTGATCCCTGGAGTAGGATACAGCTCCCTCTTAGATGCTCCATGCAACTAAATGAATGGTCCAGTTCTAAAGAGCTGACGTATAGAATGGTTCAACAGATGCATCAGTGAAAAGTTACAAAACATGACATTATATGGGCATTGAGTCCTGGTTTTACTGAACTTTTCTTCCCCTTTGGGGATTTTTCTTTTTTAAATGAAAGCCCACATCAGCAAAGCAAGGCTGGTTTGAAGCAGATTGTTCCTTGTTCCTATTGAGGATCAATCATAATTTCCAGTAGATTGAATACTCTTCATTAGTAACGAGGCTCATACAAAAGAGAAAAAAAGGTGATAAAGAGATGCTTTGATATTTTGTGTGAATAAGTTTTTTCAGCAGCCAAAACGATTCCCTCTCCACACCTTTCTTGGCCACGTGTGTCCTCCTCTGTCTGCTATTCATTAAACATCCCCTACCTTATCTGCCTTGCCTTCCTCTTTATCAGCATTTAGCTATGTGAGGGGTTGTAGGGATTATCTAAATTGTCCCCTAAAAACAGGTGATATGTGTTAAATCACGTTATGAAAATTTACTATGAAGCTACCACATTTCGCTCTGTCGTTTGGGGCTTCCATCAATACAGGGTAAAGCAAGGTCCATTAACAATAGCTGTAGGTTTGGCACTGACATCTATATATGTATGCTTTGAACTATATAACATGTGATATTTCCTGGAGTCTTATGGTGCAATAACTATTGTACTCTAGTTTTCTCTGTGGGCTTATAGAATAGTACAATGAATGCTATGATCAGGCTTTATCCCAAGAGTTAGCTCAGTTGGTAGTTGGTGAATATATCATATAATCATTATTTTTATCCTCATCAGGACAATATTTCCCTGATAGTTGCATGAAAATCTTCCATATAGTTCTCATCCTAAGCATACACAGAGAGAACTATAGTATCTAATTGACCGTCATTTCTTTTGACCACAAGAAACCAAGGGCACATGTTTTCCACAGATGTTCTATTTAAATGAATCCTGCATAAGAACACAGTTATGCTCACTTGCATGGTTCCCATTCCCATTCCTTTTAATGGGGTATGTGCTGCAGAGATTCCCAGTTAATAGTACCAAGTTGTCTCAGAGTTTGCATATGGTATTCTCTGCCAAATCCAATTCCAGTTTTGTGGGGGTTGTTGGGGGCAGGAGGAGACATCTGAAGACCTACTTTGAGCAGTAATTGAAGTGAGCTGAAGTTGTAATACTAGTAAAAGAACTCTAGCCCAACTTGCATGCCAAATGTTTTATTTTTATTGAAACATTAAAACATTTTGAGTTTAATGCAGGCAATGTAGTAAGTCATAATATAAAGGTAAAGGGACCCCTGACCATTAGGTCCAGTCATGACCGACTCTGGGGTTGCGCGCTCATCTCGCATTATTGGCCGAGGGAGCCGGCGTACAGCTTCCAGGTCATGTGGCCAGCATGACAAAGACGCTTCTGGCAAACCAGAGCAGCGCATGGAAATGCCGTTTACCTTCCCGCTGTAGCGGTCCCTATTTATCTACTTGCAGTTTGACGTGCTTTCGAACTGCTAGGTTGGCAGGAGCTGGGACCAAGCAACGGGAGCTCACCCCGTCACAGGGATTCGAACCGCCGACCTTCTGATCAGCAAGCCCTAGGCTCAGTGGTTTAACCACAGCGCCACCTGGGTCCCTGGGAAGTCATAATATAAGAAACCTAAATGCAATTGGGTAAGAAAACCCAGAGAGAATAGAAAAAGAAAGAAAGAAAGAAAGAAAGAAAGAAAGAGTCAATTTCATAGAGAAAGGAAGGAAGGAAGGAAGGAAGAGTCAATTTCATAGTTGACAGATGACCTAAGGTAAGGTTGGGGGAAACGAGGAGAGGGAGATCCGGAGGAGGATTATGCAACAGTTTGAGTTTGTCCCTGAACAGAGCCTTTCCAGAAGCTTATCTGAGAAGATAATGGAAGACATCCCTCTGCAGAGTCATTGATGAAGGAGAGGAAGGGGAACCAAGTTGTCGCAAAAGCATCTGGTTTGGCACAATTTGTAGCAAGCCAGATGAAGTGAGTCAATTTCTCAGATCAAGTTATGTGCCAAATGCAAGCTCTCAAGGGTAAATTCTGAGAACATTTTGCATCCTCCTGCAATAGTCCTACAGGTTGCCACAAGGAGAAATTTCACCAGGTCCCAATGGACCAATTTAGGGCCAGTAAACAATTATAGAGCAAGTCCAAGAGTCTAGGAACAGCTTGCTTAGTTATTAATGATAAATGATTAACTCTCTTATCTCAGTAATGCTCAACGTAAGGGCAAAGCTACCACTTATGAATGTAAGTGCCTTGTTCCTCACGTTGCCTCCAACTCTTAGGAGATGCTGAGGAGTTCCATGGAGCTTAACTGTTCTGAGGTACCCACACCAGTTACCTTAAGAGAACCTTCTCTTCCTGTTGCAGAAATGTCATTGAAAGGGGTTGAGCCCACACAACTGACCAAGAGGCCTCAGGGATTAGTTCATCAATGCCATTTCCCCAAACCAATAGCAAGCCATTTGTACCCAAATGTGAATACCAAGCTGCAAGCAAAGTTTGAGAATATAATTTGGAGAATAAAAATTTGCTCACAACACACCTTGTTTTTTTAATCGATAAATACATTGCAAAACACAACTAGGATTTTCTTCATCATCACTTGGTGCTCTTGCTCTCATTTTGAAAAGATATCTATCCATATTTTGATATATATATATATTACTATACTACACTGAAATGTTTCAATGTTTCTTTGATTGTCCTTGAATCTTTTAGCCACACTTGCCATCCTCTCTTGCCACACCAGTGTGGCACGTAACACCCTTTGAGAACCACTGTCCTAGCCTGATCAGCTACCATGTGCCCTTAATCCCCAGAGTTCTCTTCAAATGCAGAAGGGAATCAGGATATACCATATTGGACTCAGTGACTGACAAGTTTCTGGATTTGTCAATCCACATATAAACAAGTCCTAGTAGTTTTGGCTTCTTGAGGTCTAGCACTAAGGACAAGCCTGCAATGATATGGTATGTTAACTAGAGTATGCTTAAAGGTGTTTCTGTTCTCAGCATATCACATTTTACTTCCAATTCAGCCTTCAGTTACAGGTGCAATTCCAGTTAAAGCTATTGTGGAAGGGGGCCCCATCAATAGCTGTACTGTAGCTCATACAGGTCCCTATATTTCCAAGGCATTAAAATCATGATGGACTTCTTATTGGAAGAAATGGCAGCAATTTATATCCTTATGCTATTATACATATTGGTCTGTCATTCTGTTGGCCTGCTAGTATATGATCTTATAAGTCAATCATTTTTATTGGCACATTAACACAAAGTATAATGAGGTTAATTGATTCAATGCAGCTTAAACAGGTTATACAATTTAGCGCTTAGATCTTATTAGGTTTGCTATCTTGCTAATATATCAAAAATGAAATCATTACAGTAAATCCAACAGTTATTTGCTGGAATAACAAGATAACAAAATTGAGGAATGTAGTATAAAACAAATATTTCTGATTAAACACATTATCATATCATGTCCTGGCAAATGAGCTAATGAATAAAGTGTAACATTAGTCAAGACAGATGCCTATGTTTCTCTAACACACGGCTAAATGACACAAAATTTCTGTTTGACAACTTGTCGTTTTCCCTGCCCCCCCCCCCAGTTACTATTTATTAGCAGTATTTCAAAACTGCTTATTATGACTGCCCCATACATTTGCCTTTTTGAGGTTATCTTCATTAAATAAATAGTATAAAGTATATTTTTGTCTTCCTTCTTTCAAGTTAATCATATTTAGGATATTAACAGTGTGGGGAAAATGCACTGATTTATAATACACACAGGCAGTGCAGTCAAGAGTGAGTTGCCACTAGTGAGCTGTAAATTTGCATGGCATTGTTTCGCTACCCTAAACCTAGAAATTAGGTATTTCTGTGCTCTTTCTATGCATGGTCATATAAACAACCTGGTCATACAACCGTGTCTAGACAATTAATAATTATGGTACCATACTTACAGTTTGCTATTTTAGTTTGGGGTTTTTTTGGCAACTGAATCACCATTTAAATCTCTTGCTTTTTTCATGGAAAATGATTTCCTTTTGAAAATGTTCTGATGGGATCATTCTTAACGGACTGGCTTCTGTTATACAAGTTGCAAAAACACACTCACTGCCCCGTGAAGAGATTTCATCAATGTAAAGCAGGTTTATTCTTAACTGCACCACTTTTCATACTGTGATTTGATAACCATGATGCTAGTAGGTTAATCATATTGATGAAGTATCCAGAAAGACTGTGTTTAACAATCGCTTACCCTGTGGAAAAGTAACCTGATTGACTGGGAACCTTTTCACCTTTTGTGGCAAGGGAATAGCTGCTGGCTTGGCCCTATGTTCAAACATAGACTGGCATGTAACCCAAGGGCAGTATTACCACTGAAGGATTGATCTGAATTAACAAGAGAGAAATTGCAGGGAGACTCCCCAGTGCCAAGTGAATTCAGATTGTGTTATTTGAGCAAATTATTTCTTTTATTTGCCGTGCATGATTAAATGCCTTCCCTTAAGGAGGGGCTGCTGTTATGGGAATATCATTGCATTTTCCCAGTATTGAAATGGCAGTATTTTGCATCGAGAGAAATTCAGAATGTGGTGCAAGGGTCTCTATGACAGTGCTGTGAGAAGTGAAGTTACAGGGACCGAGGACCAAACCATGCGACACTTATCCAACTTCCCTTCCCTCCACCCACTGCCAGCTAGTGTGATAAATATCATTTGGCCCCAAGTCCAACTGCTCTGCTTTGCTAGAAAGCAGATGCTGAACAATCTGATTTGGTCTGTGCATATACCACATACACATATCTACAGCCCTAGCTCCTCTCAGATGGGGACTGTTCATCCTGGAGCAATGTCTGTGCAGCTGGATCAGGGCCTGTGGCTGCAAACTTGAGTACAGGGTTACTTAAATACCATGAAGGACATGCTCTCACTGCAGCGGTATATAAGTACCTGTGATTGTTTGATTTAATTGATCAGAAAGGCCCCAAATGATCAAAGGTGGCTTGCCGGAATATTGTAACAGAAAATTAGAGACATGTTGCTTGCACCAACCAAATGATGTAACCCAGCCCATTTAATGAGATCTTCCATAGAAGCACTGTTAATTGTCCCCTGTGGCCTCAACCAGGCATTGCTGGTCCCATACTGTGGAACATTTTCAACAGAGATTCATCAGGAACCTACGATTTTTACTTCCAGGTGTCTCCTGTATGAATTTGTTTAACATTTTCTTGAGGAGCCAGTCATTTTAACAATTGTTCTGTACTGCACTGTTTTTAATTTTATTTTTTATGTTTTTATATTGTTGTACACCACCCTGATATTTTATGAGTGGGTGGTATATAAAAGCTTAAGTAAGTATATAATGGAGGAGGCCTAAAGTACTGCAAAGAGTGTTCCCATCACAAAGATTTTCTTTTTGTTGATCTGGGAGAGGTAGATGCCATCCATCTTGAAGTAGGTCCCGTAATGACTACTTTACAGCAGTGTGTTCATTTAATTAGGAGACCTGCTGACATGCCTATTTCTGGCCCATCCGTCCCCGCACCACAACCTTCGGCTTAAAATGTTGGCTTAAAATGCCTAAATAAAAAATAGCATTCATAAGTAAGTCCCCAGAAAGCAGACGCTCCCTGCATACCTGTAAAACTCTCTGCAAATGCATTTCTCAGGGAAAATATTTCCTGATGGCTCTTTTATCAGCAATGTCACTATAATAAAATAATTTTCCCAGACTGGAGTTGGCTAAAATACTGGCTGGGTGACAGAAGCCAATGATTCAATGTAAGATATTGATGGTCACACATGCCGCTTCCCATTTTGAAAAGCGGTATCATTCTGTGAGGTGTGCAAGTATTCCATCTATCATCCCAAACACATTAGGGAACCCTGCTATGGCACCGAATCTCTTTTTGATGTGCTATCGCAGTAGCTGGCTACATGGCAAATGACTGTATTTAGGATACTGCCTAACTAAAGCAGCTGCTCCTGGGGTGAAAAACCTCCCCGACATCTCAGCACATCAGCACCTGTTGGATTGATTTAAGCCCAGTGCCCCAAAGAAGAATGAAGAATGACTAAATACATTGCGGAAGGTAAGCAGTGTGTCTGCATTAATGCATCCACAACACAAACAAACATGTCTTCTAACTGAAAGCATAGTTTTGTGATGGATCTCCAATAGCAGGCTTTGGTCAATTTTAATGGCATTTGGTCAGCCTAGATGACAAGTCTTTCCTTTCTTCAACAACAACAACAACAACAACAACAACAACAACAACAACAACAACAGAGTTTGATAACTTTTCTTCTTCATCCTCATCAGTGGGACCTCATTGTTGTTGGCACCTGTCTGTCTCAAGAGACAATGGAGTGTGTGTGTGTGTGTGTGTGTGTGTGTGTGTGTGTGTTAGCAGCACCAAAGTGATCTTCCTGGGGCGCAAGCTGGGGCTGTGTGTAGGGAGGTCCTGGGCTGCCCAGATGACAAGACACTCCCCCCTCCAGCCTAATGTGGTCCAAAGAAAAGCAGAACAATATATTTGACATCCGCTTGGCTGCAAGAGTTGCCAGAAGGACACGTACAAGGCGCCTTTCAACAGTCTTTGGGATTCCACTCTGGATTTGTGTAGGGTTTAATCTTTAGCCTTTTCTTCTCCAAAAGATGTCTCACAAGACAGTGGAGGTTTAGGATCAGACTTTTCCTTCTCTTAGATGGGCTACCTTCCCAGGTTGAGGAGCCCCATCTGCCCCTAGTACTTCATAGATGATAATGTAACTATCAGTACAACAGAGGGTCTTACACACTTATCCAAGGGTAAGCCTCCACAGTCACTTATGGACTCATTTTAAAAACCGTGTTTATGGAAGACAATCTTACTCGGCTACGAGTGATCGCCAAAGAAGAAGACCCCCACCCCTTACTCCCTGATCAGCTGACTGGACCGGCTCTTCCGTTAGGCAATGACACACACCCTCTCTCCAGTTCCCCACCTTCTGGCAACACTAAGTCAGTATTTCATGCATGGCGAGCTTTTTCTTGAAGTTTCTTCCATTAATTTCTTTTTCTTTTTTTACCTAACTTTTTGTGGTTCTGGAAATCTTGGATTTCCTCAAGCCTGCTTATCCTTCTGTCTTGTGTGTGGATGGTGCCATTTTCGTAATTGGAGGAGTAACCTATTTTTAGGATAGGACAGTTCGCCTGGCTACAGCTGAGATTATTGTTGGTTCAGGGGAAGAAGCTTTTCATAGCAAGGGATATTCTCCTGCAGCACAGCGAGAAACAAGGCGGTCCCTTCCTGACCGCGAAGTCTCATTTCTTTACTATGGTGTGTGAGTTGTCTGCATGCCTGCATTGTGTGCATGAGAACTCAGTGTTGAGTGGGTTTGTTGGTGCTGCTGTGTCCCCCGCAGGATACAAATAGTACTGGTGTGGTTATGGCTGGCTCTGTACCCAAATGGCAAGGTAGCTCCTTATGTAAACAAAGGAAAGAGAAGAAAATGAAGAGCCGGTATTCCCGAATAACTTAATTTGTTATCTGACTTCCAAGCTTTTCCATGCTTTCTCTAATGTTAATATAACTTGTAGCCACAGGTCTCTGGAACTGTTTCTCAGGTGCTGTATTATTATAACGGCATTCTGACTGACAAATCAGCTTGAGTGATAATATTATGATAGATGAAACATAATACGAGACGATAATGATAGCTTGCAAAAAGATTTCAAAGTAGCACAGTCGGGGAAATGTTGAGTTTCCCACTCAAGAATGCAGGAGGGAAAAAGCTGCGAGTATGATCAAAATGCCACAGAATGTCAAAACGGTTTAAAACGAGCACTTCGCAAAAGTATAATTTTGACAAAACTCAAGAAATGGAAACGTCGTTTTGTGGAGTTCCATTTGTCTTACACAACTCCTTTCCGCTTTCACATCCAGTTCTTTAAAAGCCGAGAAACGAAACTTTGCTGCAAGATACTCATTGAGACATCGCTATGGTATATTTCATGGGGTTTTCTCAGCTGGTTATGGGTTATGAAGGAGTCAGGGCAACTTTAACAATAGTGATATTAGCAGGGCCGTCTTAAGCGCCCCTGGCACCGTGGTGCGACAGATCCCTCCGGCACCCCCCTGCCCCGTTTACCAGTGTGGTGTGCGGGCGCAGCGCGGCTGCCACAGGCGCTGCTGCACTGCGGCTGGGCAGGCACAGCGCGGTTGCCGTGGGTGCAGCTGCGTGGCAGACCGGCGGACTGGCCAGCCAGCGGGTGGGCGCAGCTCGCGGCCCCCCCCTGGTGGGCCGGCGTCATGGTGCCCTGCGCCACCCAGCCTGGCCGTAGGGGCGGCCCTGGATATTAGGCGATATTAGGTCCTGAACTTAATGCTCTTACAAGGGCTGTGTGCATTATTTCAGTTCTGAATCACACAACTGAGAGTTAGGTTATTGAACCATGGTTCAACTCCCCAGTCAGCTGTGAAGCTCACTTGGTGATTTTGGGCAAGCTACAGCCTTTCAGCTGGACCTACCTCATAGGGCTGTTGTAAGGCTAGAATAGGGAGTGGGAGACTTATGTATGCCACCTGGGGCTCATTGGAGGAAAGGTGGTATATAAATGTAATAATAGGTAAGAAATAGGTAAGAAACAAACATGTCTTTTCTCCTAACCGCACCTCTCTCTGTGCTGTACAAAAGCTTCAACACTCCTGTTATGTTAGAGGTTGTCTGTTTGACAATCTTGATTAAAAAGCAAGAAAGAAATACTCTGAGCAGGTGTAATTTCACAATTTAAACTCACTCCAATCATAGGACCATCATGACTGCAGGGATAAAATTGAATTTGTGCCTAGCCTGCTGCCCTGATGCTAAATACAGTTGCTGATCTCATTTTTTGACAGAATTACAAGCCTGGTAGATGAAGGGAATGCTGTGGATGTAGCCTATCTTGATTTCAGCAAGGTCTTTGACAAGGTGCCCCATGATATTCTTGTAAAGAAGCTGGTAAAATGTGGGCTAGACAATGCTACCATTCAGTGGATTTGTAACTGGCTGACTGACCGAACCCAAAGGGTGCTCATCAATGGCTCCTCTTCATCCTGGAGAGAAGTGACTAGTGGGGTGCCACAGGGTTCTGTCTTGGGCCCAGTCTTATTCAACATCTTTATCAATGACTTGGATGATGGGCTTTAGGGCATCCTGATCAAGTTTGCAGATGACACCAAATTGGGAGGGGTGGCTAATACCCCAGAGGACAGGATCACACTTCAAAATGACCTTAACAGATTAGATAACTGGGCCAAAGCAAACAAGATGAATTTTAACATGGAGAAATGTAAACTACTATCACTTGGGCAAAATAAAAATAAATAAATGAAAGGCACAAATACAGGATGGGCGACACCTGGCTTGAGAGCAGTACATGTGAAAAGGATCTAGGAGTCTTGGTAGACCACAAACTTGACATGAGTCAACAGTGTGATGAAGCAGCTAAAAAAGCCAATGCAATTCTGGGCTGCATCAATAGGAGTATAGCATCTAGATCAAGGGAAGTAATAGTAATAATAATAATGATAATAATTTTTTATTTTTACCCCGCCCTCCCCAGTCAAAACTGGGCTCAGGGCGGCTAACACCAATAAAATTACAATAAAACATAAAAAGCAATCAATTAAAATACAATATTAAAATTTAAAATGCAGCCTCATTTTAAGTAGTCCATAAATCCAAGCATGAGGGAGGAAAACACAGGGGTCAGACTAAGTCCAGCCCAAAGGCCAGGCGGAACAGCTCTGTCTTGCAGGCCCTGCGGAAAGATGACAAATCTCGCAGGGCCCTGGTCTCCTGTGAAAGAGCGTTCCACCAAGTTGGGGCCAATACTGAAAAGGCCCTGGCCCTAGTGGAGGCCAATCTAGCCACCTTATGGCTCGGGATCTCCAGAGTATTGTTGTTTGTGGACCTTAAGGTCCTCCGTGGGGCATACCAGGACAGGCGGTCCCATAAGTACGAGGGTCCCAAGCCGCATAGGGCTTTAAAGGTCGAAACCAGCACCTTAAACCTGATCCTGTACTCCACCAGGAGCCAGTGCAGCTGGTAAAGCACTGGATGAATATGATCCCGCAGACGGGACCCCGTAAGGGGCTCGCCGCTGCATTCTGCACCCGCTGGAGTATCTGGGTCAGCTTCAAGGGCAGCCCCGCGTAGAGTGAGTTACAATAATCAAGCCTGGAGGTGACCCTGGAGGTGATCACTGTGGCCAGATCAGGGCAAGAGAGGTAAGGGACCAACTGCTTGATACGGCGGAGATGGAAAAATGCCACCTTAGCATTCTGCTCTGGTCAGACCTCACCTGGAGTACTGTGTCCAGTTCTGGGCACCACAGTTCAAGAAGGATGCTGACAAGCTGGAACATGTCCAGAGGAGGGCAACCAAAATTGGTCAAAGGCCTGGAAACGATGCCTTATGAGGAACAGCTTAGGGAGCTGGGTATGTTTAGCCTGGAGAAGAGAAGGTTAAGGGGTGATATGATAGCCATGTTCAAATATATTAAAGGATGTCATATAGAGGAGGGAGAAAGGTTGTTTCTGCTGCTCCAGATAAGTGGACACGGAGGAATGGATTCAAAATACAAGAAAGAAGATTCCACCTAAACATTAGGAAGAACTTCCTGACTGTAAGAGCTGTTCGACAGTGGAATTTACTACCAAGAGTGTGATGGAGTCTCCTTCTTTGGAGGTCTTTAAGCAAACGTTTGACAGCCACACGTAAGGAATGCTTTGATGGTGTTTCCTGCTTGGCAGGGGGTTGAACTGGATGGCCCCTGTGGTCTCTTCCAACTCTATGATTCTATGCTTGGGAATAGTTACTTTTCTGTATTTTTTGCAGAAAACTTCACTGCCTATCAAGTGTACAGAAAAAGAAAAAGAAAGAAAAATGAAAGAGGATGCTGTGGTGATCAGCACTTGCCCTGCTGGGCCTGGGCACGCCCAGCCAGCCCAGGTACTTATGATGAGTCTGTTTCCACAGCCCCCATCTTCTGCAGGCACCCTGGGCTACAGATTCTCTGACTTTAGCTCTAAGCTCCAGCCCTTGCTTCATCACTGACTCTGCCATGTGTGTGAATGTCACATGCAATCTGTCACTCTACAGACTGAAATGCAGCTGCATGCTGCCACATGTTGGCACCCATCTGTCTCGGGAGACAATGGAGGAGTGGGCTTTTGGGGGTGAAGTCAAACTGTTGGAAAGTTACGGCACTTGCTGTGGCTGTAGAGACCGATGTGGGAGAGATATGATTTGTTGCAGCTGCAGTAGATAAAGGCATCCAGTTGCGCTGATGCAGGTGTACCATGCCGTTTCTTCTCTCAGCACTCCTCCCAGTGGTCATTCCTCTTCAGGTCACTGCTATGGATGCACGACCTCACTGTCTGTCTCCAGGCACTGTGGTCAGGGCCGTCTTTAGGCCTGGGCTGGGTGGCGCAAGGCGCCAGGGCGCCTGGCCACCAGGGGCACGGAAGGGGTGCCGAACGGCTGGTGTCTGGGAGTAGCTGCTGCCGGCAGCCCCCCACCCCACGGTGGCAGTAGTGCGCGGCCATTGAGCTTCCTCCATGAAGCAGAATCAGCGAGACTCTGCCTAGAGTGGCACCAGGCGCCTGCTGCCAGTCTAGGCAGGAGTCTCGCTGATTCCGGCTTCATGGAAGAAGCTCAATGGCCGCGCGCCACCGCAGCGTCCTGGAGCGGCCGCTGGAGGGAGGCGCCAAGGAGGGGCCGGTCCAGGGTGGGAGGCCGAGCAGCCCCCTCTGTGGGAAGTGGGCTCTGCGCCCAGGCCAGCTCCCTGCAAGGTGGTGCACGCCGTCCAGGCTCCGCCATCCTCCATCTCCACCCCTCAGCCGCGCGCTACTGCTGCCGTGGGGAGGGGGGGGGGT